>NW_003852517.1:3834757-3928972 GCF_000181295.1 Otolemur garnettii
TAGAAGATTACGGTGGTAGAGAAATTGTTGTATGAAAATTTGTTTTCATGTTTTCCTTGTTTCTGTGAGCGTGACAATGGACTTGTTATACAAAATATTTTGTAGTGAAATTTGTTATATTGGGTAGTTAAATCTGCCCTTGCAGAATATGGTGTTATGATTAGTAGTTTGTGTTTTTGGTCCAATAGGTTGTGAAATCAAATCTGTTTCTTCAGAGGGCAGGAGGCAGAAATGGCACAGTACAGACTGGAATATAGAGGAAGCTGTCAGACATCTTTTTGTGTATGGAGGAAGCCAATATAAGGCAAACAACAAATTGCAATGCCTTCTAGTTTGTTGAACGGTGATTATTGCACTAATCCGAAGATCTTGAGCATATATATGGACTTCAAGGAGCAGGCATTCTGGTTTTCAGTCTAGAGGAGCGTCCAAGAGCAAAGTCTCTAAAGCACAGCTCTTCTTTTCCATGAAAACCAATGCCTTCTCCCAGGTCCCATTTCCATCACTGTTGTCTGCCACCCAGCTGGAAGCCTCAGTTATTATTCTATACCTTCCCTTGCCTTCAAGTCTATTCATCAACAAGTTTGGATAATTCTGCTTCCTTCATACTTTTCCACATCTGTGTTTCCTTTCTAAACTCCCTGCAACCCCCTCCCTACTTTGTATCTAACCTATAGTGAGTGAGCTATTGTTCACTAATTGGCTTCCTCCTCCTTGACTCTTCTCGTCTTGCTTCTTTGCATTCACTAAATTTGAGGTGCCTGACACTCAGGTCAGTTCCCTATCTGCTCTAGCTTTTCTCATATGTCCTATATATTGGACAAACTAGACTCCCAAATTTCTTGAGTTTTCCCAGGACATCTAAGAATCGATCTTCTTGGCTTTACATCTTTGCTCAAATTATTACTTTTGCTTTGAACACCCTCTTTATCATCCCTGCCTGTTAAAATCACGCTTATCTTTCATGCTTACTAAATGTTGTTTCCATTCTGTAACTGTACTGATTCTTCTCTACCAGAAAGGACTTCTCCCCACCCCCAAATTCCTCCCCATCTCTTTCTCTGAAATTCCTAAACCCTTTTTCACTTATCTTATTTTACTCACTAAGTTTTATTTCAAACCTATAGCTGGGACTCAAGAATTACAAAAGTGCTGCATGTAACTTAAAACATTTGTATCCCTTAATTTTGTCATTAGAAAAAGAAACAACAACAACGAAACCTATAAGCTCTCTGAGGGTAAGGAAATGTAGTTGTTTTTGTATTCCCTGTGTTCATCCTTTCTTTCCTTCTTTCTTCCCTTCCAATGTTCACTTATTCACATGTTCATTTTGCAAATATCTGTTATGTGCCCATGATGTGCCAGCATGAGCCTGGTTCCTGTCCTTTCAGAGTTTCCTGTTAGTCTACACTGTTGAACAGAGCAGTGTAGACAAAGCTGTCATTCAATAACTGTTCGTTGGTAGAATGAAATGGAGCTGAAATTAGAGTTTACTTTGAGAACAGTCATAGTCTGAATCCCAACTAAGTTTTCTATTCTTTATGCAGCAGTGAAATCTACCCTGACTGGCTGTTTTCACTTTGAATCTGTGAAAGGCAATTAATAAGAGTAGGACCATTTTGCTCAGCAAGGTTAGGCTGGCCCTCACGATTCATTTGAATATAGGGACAGAACACTAATGACGTACATCACTTGGCAGGAAAAAAAATGCCTTTTTAAAATTTCTGATGCCTACAGACAGGTCTAGGCTAATTTCAGATGCACACCTTAGAAAATCAAGGACACTTTGTTTGAAACCTGAGTATGGCCAAACCACCAAGATTACTTCTATTTTAATTGTAAAAATTGTGTTGTTCTTCATATTAATGACTTGCTACCTTTCCTAGATTTCATCCTGCTTCTTACCTGACTTCCTGTGACACCCTGCTTTTTGCTGTTTCAAGGATCACTTTGGGAGGACATTCAAGGCACAGAGGCATTGGAGCCAACTCTACACACAGGAAATATTGACGTGAAAAAACCAACCTTTCGCCTCACTCCCTCACTTGCCCAATATCACCTTACCTACCCTTCTCCTCTGGGTGGTTTCCCAGTAGCACAGAACCACTCACTGTCCTTAGAAGCAATTCATTTCCTGTCTCACCCCCTCTAATAGTCCTTTTGGACTCCTCTTTCTGGAGCTGAGAAACACTAAAACATAGCACCAGTCTGTGTCTAGACAGGCACAAGTGCTGTGCTTTGACCTCATTTTTGCAGCTCACAGTTAATATTAAGGAAGGAAGAGTAAGCACTATAGTAATTAATTGGAAATACATTCTTTGGTGGTATAAAAAATTATATAAACATGGCATATGTGAGGGCAAGCCTTTCTAAGCCTCTGGGGCCTTGCAGTATTCCCCAGAGCCTTTAGAGGGCAGCAGCGCACTGGCTGACTCCAGGACGGTTTTAGAGAGGGGAACTCCCAACCAGAACCTTCCTCCTGGTCACCATGCCAAAGGTTGATTTGCCAAGCTCTGGCCTCTCAGGCTCTTTCTTTCTTTTTAGTTCTCTCTCTCTTTCTCTCCCTCTCTCTCCTCTCTTTCTCTCTCTCTGTTAAAATTATACACTCTGATGAAGTCGCCCTTCAACCGGAAAATGAAAGCTCCAATGAAAAAGTTAGACAAGCCAACAACAACAAAGAAAGAAACCAGGGAAAAGGGGAAAGGGGGCTGGTGAGGGGGAAGGACTTAAGAACAAGAAAAGGGCAGATGTTTCGTAAATATATGCAAAGCAAAACTGGGTGTACCCTGAACACTTCCACAGAGAAACAGACCAATCATTGTGTACTTCCTCCCGCCACACTGGTGGAGCTCTGCATTCAAAAAAGAAAAAAAGTGTGGCCGCAGGCACCCGCCTTTCAACGGTCAGTTCTGACATCCTGACTGAGCATCTCCCAATTGTCCAAAGAGAACAAAAACATTTTCATCTCCCCCACTGCAAACATTTCTGGGATGAGAAAAAGGCTGCTTCAAGAACTGGGAGGGCAGTTTAAGGTGACTGGCGGCCGAGTTAGCCAGCAGAACCCTCTGGTTTTTAACTCCCTTTGTGCTGGCCCTGGCAGCAAGTTTTGGGCTGAAACATAGCAGTGAGTAAGGCTGTGGAGGATGTTGGCTCTTTCTTAACTAGACCATATTGTATGTGGAAAGAAATATGCATTAAAACATATTGATGAGATGGTGGGTATTAAGCATGTTAAATGCATGGAAATTAACCAGACCGGCGGCATTTGATGTATATATTTCACACTCCCTTGCACATATTGCACACATACAGCGATGGCAAAGCTTTCTGCAACATATGGAAAAATAAATATTTTATCTGTGTGAGCTCTTAGCAGTCTCCAGGGTCTGTTGAAAGAAGAGTGCTCTCTTCCATCTCCGTCTCCCAATTTTCTCCCTTCACTGGGCTCCCACCCTCCCTTGTGCGCTAAGATGCCTTCCACTTATCAGCCTGGTTAGATAAGATAGACTCAGTCAGAACCTCCCTTTTGATAAACAATTAGTCATTGGCTCATGATAATTTAGAACAGTGATGCTTCCTTCAGTCTTTTCTGGAGAGGTAACTATTTCCCAAACCCTTTCCCACAAAAGAACTCAGGGAAAAGGCTTAGTAGAGTGTCTGGCAGGGGAGAAAGGGGAGGTGATAATAAACCACTCTGATAAGGGGTGGCAGCAGAAGCTATATGCTCTAGGCAGGTAAGTCTGCATCTCTGGGCCTCATTTTCCTCATCTGTAAAATGGGAATAATGATCCTTTTTCTTAGGGTTGTTGTGAAGAATAAATGAGATAAGCCATGTAAAGTTACTAGTGCTAGCACATGGTAAAGGGCTCAATAATGGTAGCTCCTTTCATAGAAACCATTAGTTCTGTGGCTTTCATCATATTAGCTATAAGAAGATGTTCCTTTCATCTCACTAATCTCTTTTAATGTCTTGATTTAGGGCAGAGAGAAATGCATTGTTATTGTAGCAAAGGTGAAAAGCGCGTTAGGATAAGCAATCTCTTCTTCAACATTTTGATCGCCCTGTTTGCCCTTCTGACACCTTCTTTTGGTTCACATTTGTCACTTCTGTGGCTATACCAAGAGCTCCTTGAAGTTGATGGTTAAACCAGCGGCACTTGGCTGCACTGCCACAGAAGCCCATGGAGCCTGAGCACTGTGGTCGACACCGACACCAACATACAGCATTTTGCTTATCATTTTTTTTTTAACAGTTTACCCTTTCACTATTTGATCTACTATTGTCACATCAAATGTTTAAGATGTTTTTCTGATAAAGCATATTACCCTCTCAATTTTTTTTTTAAAATAGTTTGCATTTGTAAAGTTTGATAAGTTCCCACCCAGTGAGTATAATGCACAGATAACATGGCACACTTCTTGGGTGGAGAACACAACTATTCTTTCAATTTTTTGTTTCAAAATATTCTAGGGGTACAAATGTTTTTAATTACATGGATTGGGCTATTTTGAAACAGGGTTATAAGTTGCCCATCACCCAGATAGTGTTCCTTGTACCCATTAGGTAGGTTTTCACTCATCCCCTTTGCAGCCCTCAACTCTGCTTGATGTTCCCTGAGTTTCACCTTCCTCTGCGCACATGTGTGCTCATTGGTTAGTTCCAATTTAATATCCAGTACATGTGTTGTTTGTTTTTCCATTCTTTAGATACTTCAATTAGGATAATGGTCTCCAGTTACATCCAAATTGTTACAAAAGGCCTTAATTCATACTTCTTCATGGATGAGTAGTATTCTATAGTACATTTTGTTAATCCACTCATGAATTGATGGGCACTTGGGTTGATTCCACATCTTTGCAATTGTGAATAGTACTGCAATAAACATTTGAGTGCAGGTGTCTTTTGATCAAATGACTTCTTTTCCTTTGGGTAAGTGCCCAATAGTGGCATTGCTGGATCAAATGATAGGTCTACTTTTAGTTCTTTCAGAAATCTCCCTACTGTTTTCCATAAAGGTTGTACTAATTTGTAGTCCCATCAATACTGTATAGCATTCCTTTCTCTCTGTGTCCACACCTTTTAAAAACATTAGAACGTTTTTTTAACTTTTTAATAAAAGCCATTCTAACTGGGGCAAGAAGATATCTCATTGTGTTTTAATTTGCATTTCCCTGATGATTAGTGATGTTGAGCATTTTTTATATGTTTATTGGCCATCTGTCTATCTTCTTTTGAAAAGCTTCTGTTCATGTCTTTTGCCCACTTTTTAAGGGGGTTGGGTTTTTTTCATGCTGATTTGCTTGAGTTCCTTCTAGATTCTGGTTCTTAGCCCTTTATCAGATGCATAGCTTGTGACTATTTTCTCTTATTCTGTAGGTTGTATATTTGATCGGTTGATCATTTCCTAAGCTGTGCAGAAACTTATTAATTTAAGAAGTCCCATTTGCTAATTTTTGTTGTTGCTGTGATTTCCACTGGGGTCTTAATCATAAATTTTTTCCCTAGGCCAATATCTAGAAGAGTTTTTCTAAAGTTTTCTCCTAGTATTATTATGGTTTCATGCTTTACATTTAAGTCTTTATCTATCTTGAATTAATTTTTGTGAGTGGTGAGAGATACGGGTCTTATTTCATTCTTCTGCACATGGCTATGCAATTCTCCTGGCACAATTTATTACATAGGGCTTATTTTCCTTACTGTGTCTGCTGTGTCAAAAAGCAGTTGGCCGTATGTGAATGGGTTTGTATCTGGGTTCTCTGTTCTGTTTCATTGGTCTATGCCTCTATTTTTGTGACAATACCATGTTGTTTTGTGTTATTGTAGCCTTGTAATATAGTCTGAAGTCTGGTAATATGATGCCTCTAGATTTGTTCTTTTTGCTTAAGATTGCTTTGGATATTCAGGCTCTTGGGAGGTCACAGTATGTTATATACCTTTTGGGGGAGGGAGACAATTATGAGAGGGACTTTATCTAACAAATGCAATCAATGTAACCTGGTTCTTTGTACCCTCAATGAATTCTCAACAATTAAAAAAAAAAAAGAAAATAACAAAACAGTGGAAAGCTGTCAATTTCAGTGTTTTTTCTTTTTCTTTCTTTTTTTTTTTTTTTTGAGATAGAGTCTTACTTTGTTGCCCTTGGTAGAGTGCCGTGACATCAGGGTGTTTATTAGTTCAATTCTCCCTCCCACCCCTTTCCCACTTCCACTTCCTTTCCCCAAGGAAATCCTCACCCCTTTCCTTGTCCCCTCAGTTTACGTGATTTAACACTGAGATTGGCCAGTTGTTGTAGCTCACACCTGTAACCCTAGCACTCTGGAAGGCCACAGCAACCTCAAACTCTTAGGCTTAAGTGATTCTCTTGCCTCAGCCTCCCAAGTAGCTGGGACTACAGGGGTCCACCACAACACTCAGCTATTGTTAGAGATGAGGTCTTGCTCTGGCTCAGGCTGGTCTTGAACTCATGAGCTCTGGCAGTCCACCCACCTTGGCCTCCCAGAGAACTAGGATTACAGGTGTGAGCCATTGTACCAGGCCAATCTCAGTGTTAAATCATGTAAACTAAGGTCACAAGAAAAGGGGTGAGGATTTCTAAGTCCAGTCAGTGTTGGAGATGGGAAGGAGAACTGAACTAATAAATACCTGATCTCTCTCTTCCCACTCTCAAATCTGTTGCTGATGTCTCCCTTTGGCCAAATTTGAAGGAAAGACAAGAGAAGTCAGTCTCCTGGGCCACAAGGCAAGGCAGAGAATGATTCTGGGGATTTGTTGGGGGTGGAGTGGGTGGCAATACTAATCAGCATACAGATTCTTTTCTTTTCCCTTTTACTCTAATATTTTCTGGGAAGAAAGATTCTTCCTTCCAGAACCTAAGAACCTAAAATCAGTTCTCTCTTAGTACTCAAGTACTGATTTTTCAAGGAAATTGAATGTAGCTAAGCTCATGAGGCAAGGATTTTTGTTTTGCTTGCTGCCATATCCTTAGTGCCTAGAACAGTGCCTGACACATAGTAAATGATAAGCAAATTTTAGTCCATTGAGTAAATGTACTCACCTCGGTTGTGGCAGACAGTACACACACATTATCTCATTTAATTATTACTACAATCTGAGTAAGTAGGCAGCATCTGAGCATGGTTATATAGGTGATATGGGGGTAAGTAGCTGTTAAAATCTAATACTCACCATCCCACTCACACCCAAGCCTTGAAACCAGGCTCAGAGCACTGCCAACCCATGGGAGGGATACACTTACACAAATGGGACATAGTTTTAGACTTTATCCACCTTATTGAGTTTTGTACCTAGCAAGTCTCTGTAAGTTTCAACATTACTTCCCATATGTATATGAGGAAGCTGAGTTTCCTCACAGCAAAGAATGCAAAGATTATAATCCAATCTGCCCATTCTCTGGGGTCCGTGAGAAGTGAAAACAGGCACTGGCATTCTGCACAGATGAAATACTTCCTATGGCAGAAACAGATGCTCACTTGTAGACCTCTCTGTGATTTTCAGGAAACATCAGGTTCTGATTTCGGGATCTGGGTCTGGGTTCTCTGCAGCACGAGAAGGTAGTAGTGGTAAAGACTCTTTTCTCTCTTAAAGGATAGAGAAACTCTCATGCAAGTCTGCATTCTAGTAAGGCTGTGCTACATGCACCAGCATAGTTACTCTGGGATGAAGAAAACCTCAGAAAACTCTTCAGATATGGGAATTTCTAAGGTATTCTTGGCACTTAAACGTAAGGATGAATGAAGTTATTATACAAGTATATTCCTTATGTGGGAGTGTACTAAAGACATTCTATTTTTGATCTTCTTTCATGTCTTTAGTCCCCAATTTCTCAGTCTCACTAGTACTGCAGAACACGCTGACGGTTCCCATACCCATCCTGACCAGGCCTGTCTGTCACTTGACCTCAGTTACCATCAATTATGATTCAGGCGACTGAAAGCATTAGAGGCAACAAGCAACAGAAAATAAAGGAAAACTCTGGCTTCATTCCTTTGGGTTTGATTTATGTTGGAATAGCTAAAGACATGACATAGAAATAGGAATGTGAAAATCCTACCTGAAGCCTAAGAGGGATGTTAGTCTCCCAGGTTTAGCATTTTCCAGTAACATAGAAGTCTGTAAAACACCATCCCATTACCTGCCTCATAACATACAGGAAAACTTGTGAATACAACAACTAGAATGAATTTGCATTAATATATATATATATATAGTTAAGTTACTGTTCATGCATAGCCTCTAAATCGTTCAAATTTTTGCCTTTTCTAGTGGGAAAAAAGCATATATTCATCTGTCATTTTTAGCAATGATTACTGAATACTTGGTATCAATGTTTCATCAGTATTTTCCCCTAACTATCATGTCTCCTCCCCTAACTTACTTCTTCACCTTTCTTGGCAAGGGCTGCACTTCTCTAACATAAATGTCTCACATGGAGGGAACCAAATTAACTACACAGACTTGTGCATTCAGAAGCAGAGTTGGGCTGGACACAGTGGCTTGGAGATGTGGTGGAAAGAACCCAGGGCCTCAGGGGAAGTATCTTGGCTCCCTGGAGTGTCAAGGAGAAAATAGCATGGGGGGCTGCAGCTTGAACAACAGGTAAACACCAGTAAGAGAAGCTGGCTCACAGATTTGACTGAGATGGCATGAGATGACAAGCCATCATAAGACTCAACAGGATGGCACAGAAAAGCAATGAGAAGCAATCACATCAAGTTGGGTAGAGGCTCAGATGCCCAAGCAGAGCAGCAGCAGTCCCTCCAGACCCAGCTTAGCACAGCCCTCTGCGGAGGGAAGGGGGAGCTGACCAATGCAGACACCTCAGGACTGAGTCTGGCTGCCTTGCTGCAGCCGAGAGATGGAGATATCTAGAATTTCACTTGCTTTGAGACACTGTATGTGTGTGCGTAATCAAATGAAATGAATGAAGAAGGCTTTCGTTGGATGTGTAATGTACTCACAGTAGTTTCCAAATAAGTGGTGTCACTCTTCTGGTAAATCACTCCAAGGCTTGGACCTAGTGCAGATGTTCATTGGGGCAGGGAACAGAGAGTGGCTGCATCTAGATCGGACAAGAAACAAACAAGAACAAGGTTGTTAAATAAATAGGTGACGGTGAGCACTTATTTTTATATAGAACTTTGGGACTTCCATGAGAGGCTGGTTTTGCATCTTTGCCTCAGAGAAGGGTGAAGAGAGAGGATGGTGTTCAGGCTCCATTTTCAGGGTTTCTACCTGACTGCCTGTGCAGCTTGAGACATCAAAACCACCCTGTCTGCTAACGGAGTGGACTTGGGAGCTAAGTTTGAGGTTGCTGTGAGGGTAGGGGAAGTGGCCACACTGTTCTTCAATCTTGCCACCGCCATTCATTTTTTTGTGTCCTTATTTTTCATTTATTATACTTATTCATTTATTTTTGATTGACAAAATATATTTATGTTATAAACATGATGTTTTGAGATATTTATACACTGTGGTTGGGCCATATATCAAACTAATTCAAATAAGCATTGCCTCACACATTTATCTTTTTTGTGGTGAGAACATAAAATCTACTCATAGCAATTTTCAAGTAAGCACTATATTGTTATTAGGTATAGTCACCACGATGTACAATAGATTTCTAGACTTACTCCTCCTAACTGAAGTTCTGTATCCCCTGACCGACATCTGGGTCTTTGGGAATTGCCATTCTACTCTCTGCTTCAATGTCGGGCTTCTTTAGATTCCTCATGTGAGTGAGGTCATGTGGTATTTGTCTTTCTCTGTGTGGCTGATCTCACTTCACATCATGTCCACCATAATCTAGCATCACCACCTCTAATGATCCAGTGTTCCTTCTCTAGACTTCCCATTTCTGGACATAGGTATTATCTCCATCCAGTTACTGGAGCCTTCAATTGAGGAGTCATCTTTAATTCTTCTCCCCTACCTCTCATATCCAACCAGCTGCCAGAGCCTGTGGCTTTTAACTCTGGCAAGGACATCTATGAAAGTCTCCTACATGGCTTAACTTTTTCCAGTTCTCTTTATCTTTTGCCATCTTTCACAGCAACATTTCATTAATTTTTCTCAAGTACCATTCTAAACACATCACTCCTTTATTCACCAAATCCTCTTTGCTTATCTCCTTGGTTTGGAATCCATGCTGCTACAACATGGCCCCAGTCTAATTTCACACTCTTATGTCTCCACTCCATTCTCTACTCCAGCAATGTCCTAGACTATCCTATCTATTCATTATATTTTCTCCCTTTCCCCAATGTTTACATATAGCTTCTTTAAGGGCCATCCAAATCCCACTTTATATACCATTTTCCAAAGGAAAGTACCCTTCTTGGATGCTCAAACACTTTTCCATACTACTCTCTTTGCACATTCTACCAAGTCTCACAATTATTTGTGTAATTTGTCTTTTTGTCTTTAACTCTGTAAACTCCTTGAAAGCAGAGATGATTTTATTCTGTGTATCTTCTATGGGCAATGCCTTGCATATAAGTTTGTGCTAAGCTGGTATCTGCTGAGCTGAATTTAAAAGGAATAAAGAGGCTCAGCGCCTGTAGCACAGTGGTTACGGCACAGGCCACATACACCCAGGCTGGCAGGTTCAAATCCAGCCGGGCCAGCTAAACAACAAAAATAAAAAACTATCTGGGCGTTGTGGCAAGCACCTGTAGTCCCAGCTACTTGGGTGGCTAAGGCAAGAGAATCTCTTATGCCAAAGAGTTTGAGGCTGCTGCTGCCTTGATGCCACAGCACTCTACAGAGGGTTATAGAGTGAGACTCTATCTCAAAAAAAAAAAAATAAAAAGAATAAACAATTTTGGTTAGAGTCATGAAAACTGACACTGAAATGGAAGGAACTTAAAGCTCATCTACTGTAACCATTTCATTTTTTAGATGAAGAGATTAAGGGAACTGATTTGCTCAAGGTCACATCCTTGTTAGTGGACTGGCAAGGACAATTGATATAAAAGGTCACAAATCTCTGAGTATCTATGAGTGCTCACTTGGCACCAGTAGGCACAGCAGACCATCAAGAGTGACCAGACCAATGATAGTGAGGCGGCTAGCCTGCCAAAAACACGTTGTATCACATACTCTCTTCAACAAATTGAACTAAAACACATCTTTTTATAGTTAGATAATGTCTTAAAAATGAGGGTGGATTTTAAAAAACAGGAAGACAAACTTTGGTAACCAGCAGACATTATTACAACAATATTATAAAGACCACCAGGGTGATAAACTCAAGCTGAAAGTCACAATGAAAACATTTCATACACTTTGGAAAAGCTTTAGCTTTAGCTGGAGATCTTGGTGAGAACCTTCAGCAGTAATTCTTTGGTTAAGGTCATGGAAACAGAGAGCACCGGCAATCTGCTACTACGTCATGTTCACACTTCCTTTTCTCCCTTTCTACCACTGCCCAGTGTTCATCCCTAGGTTTGTTTACATTTTTACTTATTTTCCTTTCCTTTACTAATTTACTTATAGAAAGACATAGGTGACTGCCCCCAAATCTGTCCTAATTTTATCACTTTGTTCTTCTCTTGTGATAGAAGAAACAGTAATTGTTTAATCTCTTCTCTATCCTTATCCTGAAATGGAATCATTTTCTCTCACCCAAAGATGAAAAGCCCAACAAAACATGCTGTGGGGGTAACAGTGTGTACCTAGGTAGGAAAACAGACCTTTCCAGGGAATCTCTGTAGTTTTTACTTGACCAGAAAAGCTCAGTTCTTAAATGTTAGCTACAGGATTATTTCATCTGTCTCTACCCGGTGAGCATTTGACTCGTTGTTACTCATCAGAGGAAAAGTTCGGTAGAATTCATCAAACTCTTTTTGGCCAGTATGGTGAAGCAGTGCTATGGATGGAGCCATCCGTTCACTACCGACACCCCAGCAGCCACATCAATGAGTTGGGCTCAAGAGTTCTTCACTGTTTTTCCTCACCCACCATATGGCTGGACAGATTATCAACACTTGACCTACAGAACCTCCTTCTCTTTTTTCCCCTGGCAACTACATTAAAATTATAAAGGCAATTGCTGATCAATAGTACATTACAGGGAAAAAATTACTCAGCAACATATAAATCCTTCATGTAATTAGTTAAGTGTATATTTTAAATACACCTAACATTTTAGTTAAATTATGCATTGCATAATTGAATAGAGCCTATACTCTTCTTGTGATTTCATGAACCCCTTCTTTCTCAGCCCCACATCCTTCGGCTATGATCTTACTTTCATTCTTTGGCTAATTGTCACCTATCTCCATGTTCTTATTTCCCCTCTTGCCTTAGTACAACACACCTGAGGGCCTCCCAATCAGAACTGCTGCATGCTGTGTCATGTTTTATTGCTCACAGCGTGTTACACTCAAAAAATGACCCAGGGATGGGTGGCACCTGTGGCTCAAAGGAGTAAGGCACTGGCCCCATATGCTGGACGTGGCAGGTTCAAACCTAGCCCTGGCCAAAAACTGCAAAAAAAACCACAAACAAACAAACAAAAAAAGACCCAGGGAAAGTAATTTCATGGGGTTTCATGTTTATTCTCTTTTAATGACCTCTATAACCAGTGTACTTAGATTTTAAAGGTAAAGGTAATTTTGAGGGATTGCTGGTGCCACAAATTCTCCCTGGAATCTGGAAATGTAGCTGTTCTCTCTGCCTTTTACATCATCACTGTAAAGAGATGAGATCTGATTTTGGAAACCAGCTGGCAAGTTCCTTGATGGTGTCAGAGGCAGAAGAGACAGTGAGGTCATCACTTCCCTTTAGCCTCTCATCATTGATATCTCTGCAGATCTGTCTTGAAGCCCCTAGGGAGCAGGGCTGTTATGTAATATGCTGCCACATATTACCGTCAGAAAATCTGTGTAAAGGTCTTTCAGTATAGCCTGTCCCATTCCTAGGAAAGCACACCAAATCATTCTAAATTTATAGAGGGGGAGGGACTGCTGATTAAAATTTACAAAAAGATAATAGTAAATAACTACCATTTATTGGATGTCAGAGACTGAACCAGGCATTTTTGTATATACATTCTTGTTTAATCCTCACAGCAATGTCAAGCTGTAGGTTTTAGTGTATCCATTTTACAGATGAGGAAAAGTAAGGTTCAGTAAGCGCATGTCATTGGTCCAAGATGGGAAAGCTAGCAGATAATGAAGCCAGAATCCAAACCCAGATCTGTCTGACTCTAAATCTGTGCTCTTTACACCATCCAGTTGTCCCTAGATTGCATGGACACATTTCTAGTTACTTCTGTGATTTAGGCACAGAACTAGCTGATGACCACACAGTAGCCTTTAACTTCTAGGTAGCTCAGCTTTTCTGTTTGTTATTTCCAGGATAGCGAGCCTCTAGAAAGATTTGGGAGCACAGACCTCTGGTGAAAGAGCTATATCAGGAACTATCAATAAGTATAGTTCCTTCCTTCCTCCTTGCTAATTGAAGATAAGAATTTTTTTTTTTAATCAATCTTCTCAAACTCTAATGATTCCCCCAGCATTTCTGATTCAGCAGGTCCGGGTGGAGTCTGCAATACTCTGCACTTCTAACAAGCTCCCAAGTGGTGCTAATGCCACCGGTCTGGGTACCACAGGTCTTATGTCTGACAGTCTCCTTCCAGCTGAAGGTTGTGTCTGAAGGAGTTCAAGCCAAGTAACTGGGCTGGCAGCTCACAGGGCGCGACTGGTTTCTGATTCTGGGCTGGTTAGGTCATCGGGCATTACACAGAATTCAAGGAGTTTCTGGCATAGAGCATATTGTAAAAAAAAAAAAAAAAAAAAAAATCATTTCTAGATCCCCAGGGCTTCTCTCCCTTTTGGAAATTCAAAACGATCATGTCTCTAACATGTAACGTTCCTATTTTTTACATTATTGTTAATTTTAACAATAATTATCTGGTAATAATTCAAATAACACCTTTCCTCTGAGAAATTCAATGAGCTTTACTAACCTTAATTGTCTAACAGCAATTCCCATGTGTAGATAAAGCTGTCTCAAAGATCACAGTAAATTTAAAATTGTTCCACTTCCCTCGTTTCTTTGCCCCAAATGTAGTGGTGAGTGAGTGGTGAGGGGGTACTAATTGGCAAAGACTCACTGTCTCATAATTTGAGGGACAGGAAATTTCATAAAGCAGGGCAAATCTAAGAAATAATTAGCAGAAAGGTGATTGTGGGGAATGCAATGGTAGAGAGAAAAAGAAGGAAGAATTAAAAAGAGTAAGACTAAGGACACAGAAAGTGAAAGCACAGAACTAGCTGACGACCTTAGGTGAGTCACTTCACTTTCAGGGAGTTCAGCTTTCCAGCTGTGAAACGAAGGGGCTGATTTTATGATTTTTAAGGTCCCTTAAAACTCTAATAGTCCCCTGAGAAGAAAGATGTGGGAATTAAGTAGCTCATCAACCTGTTAAACTATTCAACCTGTTAAAGAAATCTATTTGACTTTTAACTTTTTAACTAATTACCTGAAACAAATTCCCAAGTCTGTATCACTAATCCCACTCTCTGGAAACTGGTGAGAAAACTATTTAATGACTAAGGCGCTGAAGTAAAGGCATCACAGCCAAACTAATCAGGAACCTCATCTTCGGCTTTTTGATACCATAAGCACTCTTTTATTTTTCAAATTTTAGTTCCTTAATTAACCACCAGTTAATACACATGTCCAAAAGAAATACCTATGATGGCTTGAAGACCTCTGGGAATGACGTTGCCCATATAAGTTGGAATCACAATCCCACTGTTTGTCACATTAAATCTATGTTAGTTTTCTCCAGAGAAAACTCTTGATTCCTCTTTGACAATTAACAGACTTTGTTAATAAGAACTGTACATCCTGCGAACCTTAGCTTTACCAGGTACAGTTGATTCTTGCTTAGAATAAGAAATTTTTTGCATCAGATTATGTATATGTATATATGGACACACACATAAATCTGATTATCTTCTGGTTTTAAGGAATAGCTGGTCTGGTCCTACAAAGCCCTTCTTTAAGTCATTTAACGGTGGAATCTTCCTGTCCAGAGAGCCTGCTGCAAGTGCTGGGTATAAGGTCATTTTACACTCCTTAACAAAGATTCTGACACGATCATGATTTGTGGCAGAGCGTGTTACTTGGTAGTATCAGAGTTTTCTGCCCCTTGTACTGAGTTTGTTTTCTGGACTAATCATTATAGTTTGAGGCTAAATGGAAAAACAGGTACTGAGAAACATCGCAGTGACATTCCCCCAAGTAACACTCTGCCTCTGTCTCCATAGCAAACATTGTTTCCCTTTGCCGCCTCTCATCATGGTTAACTAAATGCTTTCTGTGTGGCAGGCATTCTGCCTTTTCACATATAACTTTATTTCTTTGAAAGGTGGGAATCACATTCACATTTTATAGATGAGGAAGCTGAAACTGACACTTAGGAAAGGTACAGTGATTTGCCATAGATCATGAAACCAGAGGGTAGCAGGGTGTAAGGTTAGATTTTAACCACAATGCTTTAGGGTGTCACCTGTACCAGCCCGTAACCCTGAACCACTGACCTCCTGTCTTCATGCCACTCGTTGCTGGATTCTCTGTCATGACACTTTAATGCAGTGGTTCTCAACCTTCCTAATGCCATGACCCTTTAATACAGTTCCTCATGTTGTGCTGACCCCCAACCATAAAATTATTTTCATTTCTACTTCATAACTGTAATTTTGCTACTGTTATGAATCATAATCTAAATATCTGATATGCAGGATGTATTTTCATTGTTACAAAGGGGTGGTGACCCACAGGTTGAGAACCGCGGCTCTAATGCCTTTCTGAACTTTTTCTGGAAGCTCCTCAAAACCTCCTCCACTTGATTCATGTTTTCCCCACCTCCATTGCTTAAAACTTTAATCTACAGACCCATTGCCACTTCTTTTCAACAGGGCTGACCCCTGTCTTCTTCAGCTACTTTTTAGCCCTCATACTCAATCCCAATTACTCTTTTGAGGCCTCACATTTGACCTCAAATATTCCAAATCCAGCTTGCAAACTCACTTTTCCTCTGAGGCATAAGGAACTTAGTGGTTTCATCTGGTCCGTTAGTAGGCCCCAGTTTGTGACAGGTATCTTTTGTACATTTTGACCTTACCCCATGAACAACCATTCAGCACTACCCTTAATAACCCTGTAGATTCCCTATCTCCCCTAACTTCTATGTGCAGGCCCCTACTGCATTCTTGAACCATGAATCCATATCCCCATCTACCAATTCACTCCTAATCTCAGTATAAAAAATACCTACATAGGCACCTATCTGGCCCCTCACTCCTGCTCACTGTTTCCAAATATAATGCAGTCTATGGGAGTTTTTCTTAGTTTGCTCTACTTTTATGAAGCCCCACTCTCTATTCTCTTTTTCTGTTGATGAGCTTGCCTCCTACTTTACTTATTTTTTTAAGATGAGCACAGAATTTAGATAATAGAGGAAGAGAAAGGTAGACTTACAGAGTGAGAAAGTTTACAGAGCAGGATACGAATGATACGGCAGCGAATGGGCCTCCCTTGCCAGGGCAAGTAGGCAAAGCAGCGAAGAGGCCACTCATCTACTTTAATAAGAGGATCTACACCCTCTGCCATGCAGTGTTGGAAAGCCTGTTCACTTGTATTTCCTCCAGTGTCTCTGAATTTTCATTGTTTTGATTACTTGGGGCATATTTATACCTTTTCCCACATTTTCTTATCGTGGAAGTTGTCCTCTCTACTCTGATCGTATCCTTCCCTTGGGGAGGTATTATCTGTAGTTGATGGCATGGTCATTCCTAACAGTACTAGATTAACCATTACAACACAATTTTTTTTTTCCTGATTTCAACTCTTGGCCTTCGAAATCCTGGTGGTTTTAAAGTTGGTTTTATAGGAAACTAGAACTTTAAGATGGATCTCAAAAAAAGTTCCTTGGTCAAATAAATTTAGGAAACACTTCATACGATATGTCCATTTTGCAATGTCATAAATGCATGTAGGATATTAAAGGGGCTGAAGACCCCATTTTTGCCCAAGTTTACCATGTTACCGATTCCTCACACCCTCCCTTTTAATGGAACACTTATTAACCTGAGAATACAGTTAAGAAAAATATGCTTTAATGGATTTTCCTTGATTTCAAACTCTTTAGTCAGGGCTTATAAATTTACTGACTCTATGTCAATAAACCCTCTTAGATTTCCTTTCTATCAATACTTTGCTTAGTCTAAACCAGTTCACTCACAGGGTATCATTTGCATCTCTGAGCTCCTGAACATACCATTTTGGAGACTTGGAATGCTTTTATCACCCTTTTTCTTATCTTGGACCTTTCCTTTCCTTCAAGGTCCATATGTAATAAGGCACCCTTTATGAAACTTTTCCTTGTGAAGACTGCCTTGGCCCAAACTGACCTCTGCCTCTCATTTAGTATTTATATAAATGATTATAGTTTAATGCCTGTTTTCTGTATGATTGGTGTGAGTGTAAGTCCTCTTGGGCAGGGATCTCATTTTATATATTATAGAAACCCCAGTGTCTGGTGTAGCCCTTTGAGCATAGTAGGATGTTATATTTGTTATTGATTTATGGAAACATGGAGGCATGAACTTGATTTCTGCAGCTAATGGGACACTTTAGGATGTTAAAGGCCTGGGTAAAAGGTACTACCACCTCATTCAGAAAAAATACCACCCATCATCACTGTCATCACTCCCACAAAATGATACCATGTGTGTCTAACGCATTGGATAAAGCTTACACGCAGAAGAACAAAGGCAGCTTTGTTCTTAGGTGAAAGTAAGAATCTGCATTAGTTGACACCAGATGGGGAGAGGGTTAAAGTAGCGTAGGAACATCAAATGGACTATGAAAGCAATCACTAAAATAAACACCTCTCCATGATCATTGAATCATGGTAACTTGATGTGGAGGAAAAGGCCATTTTCCTTCACAAGATAGTCAGGTGGTCTTGTGGGAGGATCTATTGCTTATTGCTGTGCCTGGTGTCCAGGGTATGTTTCAACCATATGTAGAGTGTGCTGCTGGCTTCCGGGCATCTTCCAATCTGGAGGCACTGGAGAAACCAAGGTAGCTCGGCAACCACTAGCACAACATAAACCTCCCCCCAGCAATGAATTCCGTATTTTCCATAAAACTCTTTAACTGCCACAGCACACAAAAGCAGAGAGCAGGTTGTCTCAGGCTGGTGTCTCAGAACTAGAGGGGTCTTTGAGTTTTTCACACTGGATCTATCTGAAGTTGAGACTTTTGTCAGTTCCCTAACAGTGAATTTGTATTGAGCTAGGACTAGAAATTCAGTTTCCTTGAGTCTAGTCAGTGAGTTTTATTATGTGACAGAAAGGAGGATAGCTTTCTTTCTTAAAGTGCATATTTTGGCAAAAGAGAAAATACATTTCAATATAGTTTATGGAGTATTTTACTACCTTTGGATAAAAAGTAGTAGTATATGAACAGGAGATTTCATTAAAAACTCTTTTATAAATGAGAATGTTTACTTATGTTTACCTTAAACTTGGCATACATTTCATCATGAAACATGAAATAGTCACGTTAAAATATTACATAAATAGAAATTTTTATATTAATCCTTAGTTAAAATTCGTAACAATGTATGAGAGTATATTTCAAATTCTGGATTATTATTGCAGGAGACTGGTGGGTGGGTGAAGCTAGATGCCTCAGATATTTTTCTGTCCTATCCATACTTAAGAGTCATATTTCTGGACACTTTCCATATTTTAGAGTGAAAATGAAGGGTGGTCTGCCTATCACATGTATACCCGGCCCCTGGTGAAAGACTGCTGTTTTCTGAAACTCAAGGTAAGGTGTCTTGAGTTTCTTCTTTTTGTAGGAAAAATAGTTTATGTTCACATTCAGGGTGAAGACTGAGGTCTCTGTATCCATGTATCTGGATGTCAGTAGAACTTAATCTGAGACCAAGGATTCAGCAGAAAATGCTTTCCCCCCCAAATGCCATAGTTGCTAACAAGCTTTGTGGCATATCTGGGGGGCAGCATTAGATGGAGAATCAGAAGGTCAGCTTTGTCTGCCTGGATCCGATAGAAACTAGCTACTAGCTTTGTGACCACCGTCAAGTCACTGACTTTTCTGAGACTTACTTTTCTCACTCATAAAATCGTGGACAAGGAATCAGTGAATGATGTAATACCCTCAAGCTGTAAAATCTTTCACTGATGAAAGATGAAATAGTATTGATAATAACACGTGTCTCTGTCTGCCTCATAAAGTTGTGGAGTTAAAATAAGTTGATATACATGCATTATATACTACAGAGTACTGAGTTAATATAGTCTGGAACGACCAGGAAAGGGTCCCCCACGTGCACAGGAACTGACAGCCAGTCTACTTCCATTCAGGTTTTGGGAGAAGCTATAATGAAGCACTGGCATCAGCTCAAAATTCCACTTCCTCCTCTCCCCTCCCAGCACTCTGCAGAGCATCACTTGAGGAAAGTCACTTGGGTGGGTGAGCCAAACGCTCAAGTTCCAGCCTTTCTGAGTCTGAGGCATAGAATATTCCAAGCCACTGCATCAGTGGCAATCACTGTTCTCCAGGTGTGTCTGAAACACTGGGGGACCCTAGGGAGTGGGGGTCAGACGTCACTGCTCCCGAGGCCCAGTTTCCTCCTGTACACAGCTCCAGCCCACATGATTTCACCTGGCAGCCCCAAGAGACAGAAGGGATCCAGAATTAGCAGGAGCCTCCTCTCTTGATAACCTAAGTGCTCTGATTGAAAGGCAGAGGGTATCAGGAGAATGGCTGTACTGAGTCGGCATTGATTTCTCCAGCCTTTGTCTGTGTCTGGTTTCTGTCTCGTTTGGAGGTGGTTACTGTACTACAAGCAGCATGAATCATGTCTCTGTTAAAAAACAGAGCTTCAATTGTCTTACATAACCCCTGGTAACTGAACGTCTAATAATAGCAAGCCATTTCCAGGTAGGGAATCTGTCTACCTCCCAGACACACACACACACACACACACACACACGCTCTACTCCCAAAGCCTCACAGTAGAGTGAGACAGACAGGAAGGAGGCAGAGGGAGAAAGGGGACAGCACGATTGAATTTTTTGTATTTTAAAATATGTTGAATAATCATGTATCATGGGATCTGCCGACCAATATGTTTAACTGAGTTAGTTTAATGAACTATAGGAAACAAGAATTCTCTGAAATATTTGAAATAGCAAAGAACCCCAAACATACTAGAGAGACACCTTCTCTAATGCTATCCTACTGTATAAAAACCCCAAAGCCCCCAAACAGAGTGGTGTGGAAATTTCACTGGATTGGTTGCTAGCTTGCACTGGCTAGATTTAAATTTCCAAAGGATTTTTCCTCCTCTCTCTCTTTTTTTTGTTTATGAGAGAATGATATTCCAAAGGGTTGTGGCTACAGTCATTGTATGCAATTCCAGAGAGTGAAAAGCAACTGAAAACATGGCCTCAGTTAGCACCAGGCAGTCGGCACAGTGTCAGGGGCTGTTATCTGAGCCACTTTCACTTGGGGAGGTAACTCTGCATATCCTAGGTCTTACCCTTTTCCCAAGGTACATACCCTTTGGGTTATACTACATGCTGACATTCCCACTCAGCCACCTGTTAAGGTGGTTAGTAAAAGTCAAAATAATAGGAGAGGCTGAAAAAAATGACTTTTAGAAAATCAGAAAGGGAGAGCCAGTTGTGGTGGCTTATGCCGCCCGTAATCCTAGCACTCTGGGAGGCCAAGGCACGTGGATTACTTGAGCTCAGGAGTTCAAAGCAAAAGTGAGACCCGGTCTCTAAAAAATAGCTGGATATTGTGGCAGGTGCCTGCAGTCCCAGCTACTGGGGGCTGACTCAAGAGGATTGCTTGCATCCAAGAGTTTGAGGTTGCTGTGACTATGACACCACTGGTACTCCACTGAGGGCAAGAAAGTGAGACTCTGTCTCAAAAAAAGAAAAAATAAAAAAAATAAAAAAAAAACTAGAAAGGAGAGAAGGGAGGAGGGAAGGGGATGGGTGTGCCCCCATATAATTGGGCATAATGTAAGGGCACGTGGCACACCTCCAGTGTGTAGGATACAGCTATAACAGGGACCTCACCTAACAAATGCAAACATTATAACCTAATTGTCTGTAGCCCCATATTAATCTGAAATTTAAAAAAAGAAAATTATAAGGTAAGTTTTCTTTAAACCACTCATTTGGTGAAGGAAAATTACTTGAGCTAGTCTGACTAGTTTATGAGAAGGCAGCAGGATCACTTGAATCCAGACCCCCCCCTCTTTAAAAGTTTTTAAGGAAAAGAAACAATATAAATTTCTAATATATGTGCTTCCATTTCTTCACTGCCTCACCTTCACCATCCTAAGAAAAATCACTTTAAGGCTATGTTTTTGGTCTGTGCAATCCCAAGAACCAAGTAGCTCTAGATATCATGTAAATTGGACTAGGGGAGGACTTTATGGAAAACTACAGATGCAGGCTACATCCTGCCACACCATTCAGGCTAGGACCACAGAAGGAAAACTTTCTTCTCTGTTTTGATTGTTCAGTAACATGAAACAGTGAACTAGACCAGTCAACCGAAGAATGTCTTAGGATACACCCACTCTGAGGACTAGCACCTGGCTAGTCTACATGCTTGTCAGCTGTTTAGGGATATTACAAAGGCACGATGAGATAGTTACAGGCCAAAATGGTTGTGTGTTCCCTCAGAATAGGATTTACTCAGCCTATTTTCTTTTGGAATACTCTGCAAATCCATAAACAAAAGAGTACTGAATCGAAGAAAGAAAGAGAATAAAAAGAAAAAAGAGAGGAAGAAGAAGGAAAAACACAAATGTCCCATTATTCTTACCCGCAAACCTGGCTGGATTTGACAACAAACCTTTCCTACTGTTCTCTGGTGGTCTTTGCAACATGCTGGAAGGACATGGCTTCTAGAGGAAATGAGTTCTAGGTTTTCCTCACAAATACCCGACCAAACAGAGAACAGTGGGATCTTGACCGCTACGTCACCCTAACTCACAACAGTAGCACGGGCGGTGGAATATCGCTGTTGGGACTAGACTCTTTTGCTTATGTCATGTGCTCTGTGAATTAAATCATTCCTAGAGTTGGTATGCTGGTGGACTAAACGTTTTAATAAAAACAGCTTTGAGACACCTTCACAAAAGACTTTTTCCTCTAACTACCATGAATATATTGTTGAATGGTTCCTACTTCTGGGAGAGCAGGAGGTTGGCCTCTTCTCTTGGCCTCAAAAACCAGGCTTTTTCTATGCATCTGTGAGGCAGTCGTCCATACTTGAAATTGCGGAGTATGGCATCAGCCAGTTCCTTTATGGTGGTGGGTTTGGCACTATTTTAAAATGTAAAGGTGCGTTACTTTGCATTGCAACACTAAGTATTTCTGGATTACTGCTGACAAGCAGATCATCATAACCATATGTGGCACAACAAACCAGAAGCCAGAAAACATTGTATCAGAATCTTGTAGTTAATATTTTCAGATTATCCAGAGATTTTTTTTTTTTTTTGAAACAGAGAAATGGTAGAAGCCTTTCCTGACTCTTTTCAACAACCACTTCTTGAACTTCTGTTGTCTTTGATGGGCTCTTTTTCACAGAAGGGAGCTAGGCTATGCCAGACTCTCACCATGTTCTTTCTCTTCTAACACTGAAGAAAATATCAGTAAAACTACAGGTATAGCTAGCTACTCTAGAAGGGCGATCAGTGTAACTGACCATCTTGGGACAGTCAGAACCAGTGATACTGATGACAGTAGGCACGACTGACCGACAGAGGCACAGCGGCCAAGGTCTTCTCAAGGACAGTTTAGAGGAGGTAAAGGAGTAAATCTAGTCTGATCTCTTTATACTTTGCAACAAATAGCTGGAACTTCAGAAACTTGAGAATTCTAATGTGACCAAGACATTTTTATAAATATGATAAGATTCATGTAAAAAGAAGGCATATATGTTGATCTAGTGGGCTTCTTTGTATTGTAGACTACTCAGTCTATGAGAACACATCTTAACGTTCAGAATCATTTATGGGAATGTGACAATTAATTATTATAAAGCAAACACTTCAAAGAAGTTAAAAATAGAAAAAAACTAGCCAGGCATCATGGTGGGTGCCTATACTCCCATCCAGTTGGGAGGCTGAGGCAAGACGATAGCTAGAGCCCGAGAGTTTGATATTGCTGTGAAATATGATGCCCGGGCACTCTACCCAGGGCAGCAGAGTGAGACTCTGTCTAAAAAAAAAAAGAAGTCACATAGTAAATATTCAAGTTATTTTTTCTTGTATAGATGGAAAAATAATAGGGGAATAATTCACCCTTTCTTTGTGTATAATCGTCTCTTCTCAAATCAGAGTTATTCTGGCTCTGATAAAGACTTTTCTTCATCCTCCTCCCAAGGCCCTCGCCCATGCTCATGCAAGCTTGTCTGACTGGGTTATTTCCATATTTACGTCCCATCTATTTTTTCTCTTCTAACGTGTTTATGAAATCCCTGATAAGCATAAAGATGCAAAAACAAAAACAAACAAATAAAACAAAACAGCTCTGTTTGAATAATTTACTTCAGTTACTGCAGTACAAGACAACATCCTAACTCTGAGAGGAAAAGAAAAACCTAGCTTTTAAAAATACCCTGGTTATCATAGAAAAAGACAAATAAGATGTTCTATCGATGATAGTTTCGTATGTTGCTATCGTTTTCGTTTCCAAACAGAATGCTACATATTGGCTTTTATGCACGTAGTCTGGTGTATAGATGTGGCTATTTCTCGCCACAGGGCTCAGGTCAATGCATCCTCAAAGCCAAGAAGGCCCAGACCTTGCTGAGCTACCTTTACATAAAGGAAGGAGCTATGCAGAAAACTCAGTTCTGGAGCTTACATCACATTCTGACCAGGCCCCCTGGCTACCCAGGGCTCGCTCTTTTCCCTCTGTGCCCTGTTTCTTTGCTGGTTTAATTCTCTTCACCTAGAATACCCTCCGTTTGTCTCCCTTTATTGCTTAGAACTCCCCCCGGACACAACTAGCTTAAGCCTCATTTCCAAGAAGCAACTTAGCTTGACCCAACTTGGGACCAGTGATAATTTTATGGAGAGCAAGTGATAATTAATCCTTGCCATAACTTGAGTCAATGAGACCACATATCTAGGAAGTACTCAGAGAATCCCCCCCACACACACAAAAAAAAGATTTTCATGGGTTGCAAGGTTCTCACAAAAAGAAAAAAATGCTACCTTTAACAACAGACTCAGTAGAGAAGCTGTGGTACATAAGAGAAAAGTTGTAGCCTTGTACAGAACGGATTGTTTTAGAATGGTCTTTTTTTTTTCAGTAAAGGAAGACAGATTCTGTTTCTTAAAAGAGGTAGTTAAGATGTTGGATATAGCAACATACAGTATCACTCAGTTTGATCATATTAATTATGAAGCTAAAACATCAAGATTTTAGTAGGGAGAATATTGGGCACAGCTAAAATAGGCAAATACAGAGGTATATGAATAGAACCTGAATTTCATCTCCTCCGAGTCCCTCAATTGGAGTGTCCCTCTCAGCCTGACGGTTCCACCATCAGACAGTCCCAGAGACACTGATAATACCTAGCTGGGCTTACGTGAAGGGCTGTGATCTATCCTGACAGCAAAAGATAGAATGAAGCTCAGAAATGCTGGATGCTGTTATATATGTATACAATTTTATTTACGTGTATATTTATACATCAATATATACAAACATATATATTTGTATGATGTTTGGCAACCTCACTCATGGTATTCCTGTGAAGTAGGCATGTGGTAAACATAATTAGCCCATTAAACAGATGGTAGGGCTCTGGCATATCTCACCATATTCTAAAATGGTGGAGCTGTGCGTGAGGACTGAGGAGAGAGAGTGCGGTTTGATATATGGCTAACTGCAAATCTCTGTGAATTGCTACTTTCCTAAAGACAATCTGGGGAGGCTGCATTTGGCTGAGAACTGGGGATAGTTTGGGAAGCTTTAAAAATATACAAGGGGACAACTTTTCACATTCATTCAGATATAGTATCTTCATTTTTACTCACTAGAGACATTTTTTTTAAAAAACAGCTTTTTATCTTAACTCATCTGTGTTCCAAGCAAACTTCCAAATTGCTGAGCAGATTAAAAAAAAAAAGAAGAAGAAGAAGCCCTACATGCCAAGTAGAAACACTGGGTAAATGTTATTTTTTAAAATTGTCTTAACAAAGTGCACTCTTGGAAAGGATAAAGTTGAAAAGACGTTTGGTACCATAAACACATCGCTGTCATTGTAGCACAGTGACCAAATATGTCCAAAAGCACGCGTGGTGGACCTTTATCCAGCTGAATTACATGGCCGTGGCATTGCCACACCATGGTACAGCTGGCTGTAGAGATCCTGTAATTAAATATTCTAGCCCATTTCTTTGTCAACTGAAACAGGATCTAGCAGAAGTGAAAGAGTTACTAAAATTAAGACTTGCATTTACAAATGTATTTGAACTGGCTTCAAGACGACAAGAAACATCAATACATCTGGAGAATAGAGCTCGCAATTGACTGTTCTTTACCATCTGGTCTCAAGAACATTTTCTGCTTGGAAGTTGCATAAGCAATGAAAAAACACACAAACAACTTCCGGTACCATGTTTTTGGTCACTTATAATGACGCATTACAAAGTAAACCAGCTAAATATGAGCAACTGTGCCTTACTCCAGATGAAAACGTACATTATATAACTAGGATCAAGGAAAAAAAAATTATTTTAAGAGAACTGGACCTAAAACAAAATATTCAAAAAAACCTATCCTCGTAAGGTGTTCATCCTGAGTAGCTTGGGCTACCTCGGTTTTTAGTGCCACTACAAAAACTTCCCTCAGTTTTTTTCAAATTAAAAAAGCTATACTGAGGAATAAAATGTTCCATATATTTTTTAAAGGCATGAACTTGCCTCTTTAAGTGATTAAAATATATTTTAAACTTTTAAAACAGAAAATATTTACATATCCCTGTTTTCTTAAATACAGTATACTGATACCTTTTAAAATTATTTTATGATACAGGGTCATCCTTCCGAATATTCATGGTTCCTCCTTTTTCAGTAATATACTTTTATTATTTCTCTTAAGAATCAATCTCATTATTTACCACTCAGCCTAAGGGCCGCAGACTGGGCTGCAGCTCACTATCCATTGCCAGAGCCGACTGGTGTCACTTAGAATGTGCACTTTTTCAGAGCTGTCTCCTCTCCCTCCTCTACACTAGATGTATTTTCTAATCTGCTTTGAATTGGAGAATCAGATAAATGAATGCGACAGAGACAATATTGCTCAAAAGCAGATGACTTGGGGAAAACTCTTCTGGCCATTCCAAAGTCTTCATTTACTTCATTGTTCAGGGTTGTAATTTAGAGGTCTGAACTGCCGAAGATTAGACTTTGAGACATCATGGTGTAACACAGAGCGTGACATTTATGCACTTTTATTGCAAGATTCTTATTGTAAAGGAGTTACCCAGAAATCCATTATTGATTACTTCCCTTGGTAGGTCTCTGATCCCTTCCATTTCACTCCCTTGATTTCGTCAGGTAATCTAACTCACAGGATGGCATTGAAAAGTAAAGAAATAGCATGTTTTTTAGAATAAGGTGAGAGCGTCTGGGTAATTGACTTCACAGTGACAGAAGGAAAACTGTGAAGTCAAGCTAGTAAATTTCTCCAGACTCTATTAGGACTCTGGCCTTCCTGGACACTGGGAAGAGCTATTTATATTAAGTGCTGAGAGAAGTAACGTCTGATCATCTTTTTTCTCTATCCTCAAAAGGAGAAACTAGTATAATTCACAATTTGTGGTAGGATTGGGATTATATTGAAATTTACCTTTTTATTATCTCTGAAAATAGGATTTCTAAGCAAACTCATAATATTGGGGGGAGGGAGGTGGGAAACCACGTTTAACCTATAAGAGGAAAAAAATCTCTTTAAATACTTTAACATACACACATCTGATAAGCTACTGATGATTCTTGTTTATTTTGAAGTTCATACTCAAGAAACTTTACTCGTTAACACTTTGAAATCTCAGTTCAGAATACATGAACATATTCCATGATTCATACTTTCAGCTTCTTCAGATTGATAATTTTAGCTAATTCTAGTTGTCTATCTCCCAGTTTGTTTAAACTGGTGAAGTTTTACAAAATAAGCATTCTAGCTTCTCAGAGGTACATTTTTACTTGTTTTACTTGTAATGTGCTTCTATGATTTAAAAAATACTATGTAAGTGCTAGGTTTACTTGCTATGAATTATTTTTGGATAGGGAGAATTTGCAAGAAACTCAGTTTTACAACGGCGAAATTTCTGCAGACTGAAGCAGAAATTCAGGCATAAACGGGTCCTCTACCAGTTCTCCACAACTTTGCTATCAGCAGCATCTGAGAAGTTGGTTAATGAGTTCTGAAATTCATTCACAACATTGTTAATCTTTTAGGAATCTTAAAACCTTGCCTGACCTTTCCATAATCATGACAGGAAAACGTTGATGAAATTGGAACCAGTCCTCATACCCTCCCCTTCCTTTCTTCTAGTTGTTCCCTTCTCCCCCCCCCCACCTTTGTAATGGAACAACCAAAAGACTCCATGTTTTTAAATTCCATAGAAGACTAACGATTGACTAATTTTCTCACATCTCTGTTTGCACTTTCGCAGTCTGGCTGCATTGATTTGTGTCTCACAAGTAGACGTTTCCTTTGTTGGTCACAAATCAATACTATAGAACAAACCCACCAGCACATTCCACCCCCCACAAACCCCTAACTTGTCTGCAATTTAAAACACAGCCCAGTGTACATTTTTGTCTTAAAAATTAATTCCGTTGGTGAGTAATACACCAAAAGAAGAGAAAGTTCCAGAGCAAAATCCCTGGGGAAAGGAGCTACTCACAAGCTCTGATTCTTTCACACTGCCTAGAGCAGAGAACTGCCTAGTGGGAGAGCAGCGCTCGTCTGCCATCCGCTCCTGGTGTGCTCTGTTAACCCAATTAAGGACCTCGCCTTCCCGTATCACAGGGCTGCCCACAGAAACACACTGTGATGTCACAGTCAGATATGATTTCATGGCAGGAAAAAACCAAAAAGGCAGAAAAGGTTGAACGTAGTCTGCTTTTATTCAAATCTTCTAAGAGGGGCAGAAGGGAAGATACTGCTGCTTCTTTTTTTTCTGAGAGAAAAAGAGCACAAGCTTTCTCACGTGAACGTAAAAACTCAGTTCGGAAGACACCCTGGTGCTTTTACCCCAAGTGGATAAGCATGAGAAAGCAGCACAAAGAAACACTGCCATCAACCAGAACGCTGTTGCCTACACTGAGCTACAGGTGGAAAGAAGCACTCGCGATTTGATTTACCTAGATTAAAAGAGCAATTTTCTATCTTCTTTTTTTCCTTTTAAAAATAGCCAATCGATTTTGGCCTAGCTATTGCTGACTGTACCAGGTCCGTTTAAATACACCACTGATTAAACGGCATGTTCATGGCTGAGGGCACTACAGCAGGAACAAGGAAAAGCAGCTGGCGGGAGGGGTGGGGACCACAGGCAAGAGCTCCAAAAAGCTACCAAGGCCACTACTTAGCACGGGCACCAGCGGACCGTTGATAGCACATTTTAGGCTTGAATTAGCTGAAATATAATTCTAGGAGTCTGAAGCCTGGAATTCATTTGGCTTTTTAATTCTGACCTTAAGAATTAAAGAAAAAAAAATCGAAGTCCTTTGATTTTTTAAAAAACACAAATGGGGGAAATGGTCTGTCCTAAATTGCAATGACATCTGAAAGGGAGATGCTTCTCAGAAAGTTGCTTCTTACAAAAAAAGTTACATTTTCATAAGTTACAGAGTGAGAATTATCCACCCAAAGGGATCTAATTGTTTAGAGACCTTGTCTGGTGAAAATGCATGTGAAAGAAACAGAAAGAAAACAGGGCTTCCATCTACAGGAGAACTACATGTGGGGATTTATCAAACCGCTCTTAAAAACGGTCAGAATATCTCTACTCGTTTTGGAAAATGACCATTTTGATTATTATGGCAAAATACAACCTTTAGCAAAGTCTATGTGGCTGGAAAAATAAACTAGGGAGGGAGTTTCTCAGACAGCTCACAGATCCTACATCCACAGATGTTTCTTCAGAAAAAGACAGGGTCCATCTCACAGGTAAAGCTACAGCTGAACAATGAGAATAGGTCCTGGGAATTGGCTCTGAGCATTAGTGAACTTCATTTTAAAAAGTGGTCCTACTTTTTTCCCCCCTTTGCCTACTGCTTCTCCACTCCCCTCTCTCTCTTTCCCTTTCTCCCATTATCATTTCCTTAATTTGAATCCTGGCCTTAATGGGGACAGAATCCTATCCAGAGGTACCGTTAATATAAGGAATTTCAGAAAGAAGGATTTAATGAGGGGTTAGGAGTTTGGGGAGGAGGAACAGGGAATTAGAGAGAAATGAGGGGAAAACTAAGAAATGAAATATCAGAATCAGCACTGTGGCTGCAGAAGAAAAGCTTCCGAGAGAGACACAGATGGTCTGCATTCTCCAGAACAAAACAAACAGGAAGTAACAGGGCCGGAGCCCCCTCTCCCCTTCATTCCTTTCTCCAGTGTAAATTGGAAGAAAAACCGAAATGTATTCACATCAAAAAGTTTTCCTTCAAACACTAGGAAGGGTCCAAAATAAAAGAAATAAGAAATAACCGGTTCTAGCAGGTAAAATGCCAAAGGGACCCCACATTTGGGGGTGGAAGATAAATCAGGGATTAAACACACACAGTTTGGAGAGAAGTCTTTCTCTATAGTTAACTAATGATCAAGGCAGCGGTCAGGTGGCAGATTTGAGATCTAGAGGAAAGGGAGGGCTTCATTTTCAGCAGTTCCCATCCTGGAAGAGGAGCGGGAGGTACTGTGGAAAATGGCCACTCCTGGGGTGCAGAGGGAGCCAAGTGACTTAGTGGAGGAAAAAGAGGAAATAAACTAGGGTGGCACCCGGGGGCACACTGAGGGTTTCAGGTTGGATGATCTATCGCTAGCTCTTGAGACCTGGCTTTGACTCATAAAAAATTGTAGCAGGAATGGATGGCTATGTACAGGGTTAAAAGCAAACTAAGGCTCTTCTGTTTCCAAATCTGAGAACTGAAGTCCTGCCTAAAGCAGCAGGCATGTACACGCAAAGGATCCCAAATGCACAGACTGGGGGTGCAGGGCCACAGGGGAGGGGCGTAACGAACGAGTCACCTCCTTCCCCACTCCCCCCCACCCCCCCAAGTCACACAACTCTGGCAGAGTAATCACCAGCAAAACCAGAGACGTACAAGCTGTCCCACTGAGATGAACCATCCCTAGGTCCCCAATGGCTCCGGGCAGCGGTGAGGACAGTTTTCATGTTTCAAAACTAATTGGACAGTAAGGATTGTCTGTAAGAATAAAAGAGGGTGGGAGTGGAGGGTGGAAATAAAAGGGAAAAAAAAGTGTCCTTGTTGAAAGTTTTAAATTACAGGCTCAGTAAAAAACTGGCATTCCACCACATCCGGTCTAGTTACCAAATGGAAAAATAGGGTCATTAACATGTTTATTTGAATTACATTAGTCCTTCTCTTTCATATTTAATTTATTCTGTTAGGAAAAAAACACAACGCTCTGCATGCTGGTGAAAAGCAAGTGTGTAATGGATCAGGGAGCTGAAATACAACAATCTTTACCCATTATCTACCCTGCTAAGGCCTTTCAGAACTTACTGGGATCATTCAGGGAGTCTTCCCCTCAGGAGATAGGGAAAGGTACAGAAAGACGCAAGGCACTGATGCCACTGAGTTTATTAAAATAATATTGAAGCATATTTGAATTAAGGAGTGGGAGGATTATTTTAACATGGAAAGGAAGTTCATAAAAGGAAGAAAAGTTTGGGCTAAATGACCTACGCAGACTGAACTTCCAGGCACTAGGTTGGTGCTAGGCTTCTTGAATATTCTTCACATGATAAGGGAGTTGTAGAACACAGGGAAATCTCTGTGTTATTAGTAGTCTGGGTATTAAAAGGCAAAGTCAGCAGGATGAGCTCACCAGCCCTGCTGTCATTCAGATGAGGTCATATCAACTTCAGTACAAGCAAGTATAATGCAACTGAGTTAGAGATAGGTGAAAGTGAAAGAAGAAGGTATCTTTTCAGGAAGATGCCCAGAAGTGACCTGGCTTTCTTTGTGGTGGTGACATGGAAAGGACATAAGACTTTGTATCTCAAGATCAGTCCCTGCTCTATAATTTACCAGCTGTACTTGCACAAGTAATTTAATCGATTGTCCTCATCCATAAAATGGGCACATAAACAATTATTATAGAGTTGTGAGGATCAGGTGAGATGTTCTTTATAATATTGTTCCACGATGCACTGTGCAAATGGAAGACATTTATTTTCTGAAGATGGTGGTGCCAAGTACAGGCCGAGTAATATGCCAAATGCCCCCAGCAGCGGGCCTGGAAACGAGGCAGGCAATGCTCTGACAAAGCTGAAGAGGGCGAGGATCTCCCGGCTCAGTGCTGACTGGTTGTATCACGCACTCACTACCTGAAGAGATTTCTCACTGGGACGCTGACCTTGGGTTCACGGATTGCCTCCACAGTAGGTTGCCACCTACTCATAATGAGTCATTTAAAGTTCAAATCTTACTTCATGCAGGCAATGCTAATCCAGAGGCAAGCAGCTTCAGTCTTTTCAGGCACAGATTCTGCTGCCATCATTCAGAATGACAGACCCGACCTCTCCCTGGGGCACAGGCCAGCCAGCTTCACCCCAACTTGCCTGTGAGCACTTCAGGGCTCCAAGTGTTGGTTCCAATGGGACAAACAGGGCCGGAAAGCCTTGCTTTGTACTTCTTTCTTGAGGATCTCTAAAAAAAGTGCAAATTTAAGCCTCTGGTTTCTCCTTAAGACAAGTTTCTCGCTTTGTTACAAACAGAATCCCATTTTTTGTTATGATTCTTCCTCTTTGGTCCAGTTTGTTGAACATTTTACCAGCTGTCTCTAAGATGAACCTTGGCTTCCATGCAACTGCATTCACATTAAGATCATTCTGTTTTGAGCCCAGAGTATACTTAGAATGTATTTTGACAGAGGAAGGGGAGAGTTAAAATACAACAACTCTAGTAAAAGATAATGGTAACCCATGTGTGGGACGCTGTTTCTGGATCAAGTACTTCAAAAAATAAATACATAAAAAAGGACAGGAGAAAGTTCAGAATCAGAATAATCATAAGATCAAGATTTCTATTTATAGTGATCCAGGCAGGAATGTGGTAAATGTCTGTGAAGAAATGAAAAACCCAGGAAAGTGAACATGAATTTCTTTGTCAGATTCTAGAAAAGATACATGAACTAAAAGTCATCTTACTACTTTCTAGAAGAAACAGGTTTAAGACAAAGTAAAGAACTACTTTATGCAGTAGACAGTAAATTTATAAAATTTAGTAAAGGTCGATGACATACATAGTATCACAAAGGTTTAGCTAAATTCATGGATAATAAGTCCATAGTGGGTTATTCAGAGAAACTAGGCTATCTGGAGAAAAATACTCTAATTCTTGAAGTTAGCAACAAGGACAATTGTGTCTTATATAACAGTTTTCTGGTCCTGTGATCAGAAATTGAATGCTGAGCGGAAAGGACCATGAGCCTGACCCATAACCATATGCTCATTAGAAAGTTGGGGCTACTATAGTGCTGCTATTAGGCCTGCTGGGGCCGCAAGGCCCACATATGTTCTTGCATCTTCAGTCACGCACGTCATATTACCTAAGTTGTATCATGCTACTCCTTTTCTGAACAATTGTTACTATCACCAGGGTCTAGAGGAGAGAACTAAGGATCAGAGTTCAGAGAGGAAAAGTAAATTAACAAAGGTCACACAGCTAGTAAATTGCAGATTTGAGATTTAAACTCAGGATTATCTCCTCCCGAAGCTCTGCTATCATGTTGCTGCTATTTTCTGTCTAGTAGCCTGATACATTAACAGACCAATTTAACCTGTTCAAAATATAGGAAGTCTTGCTCCTCATTTCCCTTGATACCTATAAACTGTGAGCAGTACCTTCTCTCTCTGAGACCATGTGCACACCTACAGCTTTATGGTAACGTCTCTCGCTCTCGTTAAGAGGGAATGTGAGAAGTGAGCAGGTCAGGGGAAGGGAAAAGGGCTGCGGCTGGGGACACGCGAGCTGCGGATCACTACAGAGAAATGCAGACTGCGATGTGTGTTAACAACATTCTTCTCTATCAACCATTCTCAAGAGTCAGGCTTCCTTCTCCTGAACTCAACTCACATATTTCAAATGAACAAATATCACGGACTCCATCTCTTTGCCTTAGTAATTCTAGTGCTGAATGGATTATCAAAACGGAAGATGAGAAATGTAAGAAATATCTGGGTAGAGGAAGAAGCGTGATGAGGGAAAGAAAATTTAGAGAAAAACCCAGTTTACTTTTTCAGACCTGAGTGATTGAATCCTACTGAGCTTTGTTTCTCCATATTTTGAAGAAATTTAAATTCAGCTGCAGGAGATTATGTGAGGCAAGAATGTGGCTAACGTGTTTCAAGTTCTTCCTGTCCCTCAGAACAAAAGTATCAAGCCTTTCAAAATTATTGGTGGCCTTGAATATATTACTAAATACTTGTATTTTATTTCCATCATTGTAAAATGGAGACAGTTTTTTTTTGTTCAGAATTATTATATATGTGAATGAGCTATTTATGAATATTATTAAAAGGCCAAGTAAAAATCAAGTCGTGGGTAACCCTTTCTCCAGCGTTCTCTTCCATTTCTCACTGTACATTTATTTCTCTTTTCTTTCCAGGAGTTTAGCCACATGTGTTAAGTTTCTGTAACACCAGCCAGCCACTCACAGCTTTCCTATGTATTCTGTTGGAGATGGACTACCCAAATAGTGATCATGACTGATCAGTGAAAATCAGTCTGGCTGGATATCATTAGAAAGGGTTGAAATAATTCTCTAAGTGGAAATGCTTTTATGTATGAGACCAGGCCCTACCTACAGACTTAGATTCCCTCAACACCAATGGGATGCTCTCACCACAAACGAGGCCTGGGAATGTGGCCTTGGTGAGCCTGGCAAAGCTATGTCATTATTTCGCTAAACTAAAGGAACTATCAGAGTCAAAGAGGAGAGAAAATAAGAGAAAAATCTTAGAGGTAACTGTCTAGATACGGAGAAACAATTCTTAGTGAAGGAGCATGTACTGGGTGGAACACATCACAGAGCGATGACCAGCTGCCTTGAGCTCTAGTTCTGCCTCCTGAGAGGAATTAGATGTTTAGAGTGGTACAAAATGACTACACTATCTAGGCCTAAATGCCTTTGTCTGGAAAGTGAAAGACTCCTTTCAAATGTAAAATTCTGATTTTTTGAGCCTTCTTTGGCTTGTTTACTCGGTTAGGACATGGGTTTAATATGGTTACCATCAAGGATTAGGTTCTCATGCAAATCAGATGGCCCACTGTAATGCTTTGCACATAATACTTGCTCAATAAATATTTGTTCAATGACTAAATGTCTTGTGAAACTCTATTTCATAGTCAGAGATTCAAATTTAGATTACAATGGAGAGCTGTCAAAACAGAGCACAGGGCTTGGTACCAGTGTCTCTGAGCCTTTGGGCAAAAATATTGAAAACACAGGTTACACTCGCGTTGAGGCAGAGATATGGCTATAGACAGGTGTGCACCAGAACAGTACTACCATTTGGTACTTCTCACATCAGCTGAGGATGCTCTTCCCAGTACCCTCTTCCAAAAAGACATAATCGATCCTACGAGAATTCTCCAGATTTTAAGATGATATAAATAGATCATCAAATCCTCAGGACATTCAGTTGAGGTATGAAAATTACAGATATTTTCTCTCTCCATTTTTTAACACTGAAAATGACAAGTCCGCTTCCACTGCAGTCACCCCAATTCCTACAGGGGTGAAAACAAGTTAACCAGTACTATGGCTTGAGCCACTACCTCTTTGTAAAATAGTCAAGCACAGATTTGCCCACGTGTGAGATACCCAGTGATTTAGGTGACAATCACAGGCCAGAATTTTGCTTCCTATAATGGGAATTATGTAAGACAAGAGCATATAAGAATATAATTTAAGTGAGACACTTAATATCAACCACATGATCAGTGTGGTCAGGTGTACTATAATTTGAATTCCTTAGCAATACTTAAAAAAGCAACTAAAATGATGGATTAGAACCCAGAGGATAAAGGATCAAGAACAAGTAACCTCGGATCATAAATGTTCTTTGTCATCCTCCATTTGCTTCCAACATGCAGGGTTTTATTTTGCTTTTATTCCACGAGTGGACGTATCTCCTCTTTTTCTCCTTCTAGAACCTGGGGAAGTATGGATGCAGGGTGTGAAACCCAGTTACGGATTGCTAACAGGGCCTCCCGAGCATATCTGCAAGTCTCCCACCTCCTGGTCAGCAGTGGCGAGTGAACACTGGCTTTATTTAGTAGCTCAGTTTAGCTCCACGGGCAGTGTCCTTACTGCACATAATCAGTCCCTCTTTTCAGGGGGTTATAACTCAACCATCAAAATACCAAAATATGCTCTGGTTTGAAACTTGGTGTACAGAGTCCCAAGCCCCAGAATGACTGTGGTTTACTTCCAAATTTAAGAAAATATTGAGTTTTGTAGGTTATTTGTTTACTATTTTCAAATATGTTTGAAGAGTCTTTTAAACTCATAGGAAAATGTACTAAAAAAGACACATCATTTTAAGACCTTTGGTACTTCATTCTGGATTTCAGCATACCACTGAAAAGACCAAATGGTAGGGAAAAGAGTTTAGTTGTTTTATTTTCTTACCAAATACAGATGTTTTCACCACTTGCGTTCTCATCAGCATTCAAAATATCGGTGTGTTATAACATAATAAAACAAAGGCGTTAGGGTCTTTGTTTTGTTCCTTTCCGCGATGTACAGAATGGATTAATGAGTTCTTGTTTTGGGCCCTTGTATAACTCAAAAACTTGTTTCAACTTAAATTAAGTAAGTAATTAGTTCATAATATGGCCTAATCACCTCTGGTATTTTGAAACAAACAAAAACACAAAAATGGCTGTTGTACAGTTGTACTTAATTGCTTCCATATAAAATACTTACATGGATTTTATTGCAGGTGACATAAATTTCAAATCTAAGCTTTGTTTTTGATAGAAAGCTGGGGATGTGGTATTGTGTAGACTCCCATGAAGATTCTGTACCTGTCCCTACTATTTTCTTCAAGAAAATGAACCACAGTCTATGAAATCACATTCTTGTTCTCTTAATTGGCAAAATAAAGTACTTTATTTCAAAAACTCTGGAGAGTAGGTTACTTCCTACAGTGGCTCAAGAGTTGTTTATTAAAAAAGTCAGTATCATTTCTTAAAATTTTTACAGCGTTCCATTTTTGCTCTTGGAATCTGAACAGTTCCTGTTTGCATACACGTCTATCTGGGGATTGCTTTTGGTGATCAGGACAGCCTTATGGAAATCCTTCCAGATGAATATACCCAATAGAGCAAAAAATCTTGCTCTGTCTGTAATGTAAAGGGAAAAAGGACTTTTTAACAACTGTGTAATTGTGAGTTCTAGCCTTAAAGGAACTTTCTTGGCTTGGATTCCTTCCACCCTCCCCCTCAGATACTTAATAATCAAAGTATATGCCAAGAAACTAATGATGCAAACCAGAGTATCGCACATGAACTTGGATTGCTTTCCCATTATGCAGTGCAAGGAGTGTGACCAAGATTAGACCCAAAAAGTCAATGATAGAAAATAGACAATGTAACATAGTCAAGGCGCACCTATCTTGGGGAGCCTCACAAAACCATTTCCTATCTTTCATAAACGTCATGAACGGGGATTATAATTCCCAGTAAAGGTTCTGAAGCTTGTAGGCTAATCGGACCATCAGCTGCAGAATGAAGAAGGATCAACCTTCATTAGCAAACATCCAGGTCATTTGTTTGGCATGAACCCATTGATGTGCCAGCTGTATACCTTATAATTCTTTAAGTGATACCTGATATTACCATGCATTTCTAATACCCTTCAATTGTCAAAAGATTTCTCCAAGCTATGACTCATTTTACAGCTAAGACCAACTTTTCTTCCAACATCTGATCTGGGAGGGCTTCTCCTTCACCTTTCTGAGCCATGCAGATCCATTCAAATGCCCTGTTGCAATCCTTGTCAGTATATTCATAGTATATTCACTTAGTGAAGTCTTAAACAAAACAGTCACTCCACTGAACATTTGCTTTCTAGAACAGAACCAGCCTTATTGGTTTTTTTTTTTTTTTTTTTTTGCAGTTTTTGGCTGGGGCCAGGTTTGAACCTGCTACCTGCAGCATATGGGGCCGCACCCTACTCCTTGAGCTACAGGTGCAGCCCCAGAACCAGCCTTATTGTATAGAAAAATAGAGTACACAACAGAGTTCTAAATGAACTTGAAGGAAGACAAAAAGATCTTGAGTATATTTTTTAAAAGAAATCTAGCAGTGAAAACAGTTGGGTTTTGATACAGCTTCCCCAGGGAAGCAGTGGAAGTTTCAATACTCAGGGCATTTTAAACTAGAATAGACAAAACACTAGTGGGGTATGTTGAAATAAAATATGCGTAGTCCGTCTGTGAATTAGTGTTTACTTTCAATATAATTATAAGTGAAGCAACACTGTAATGGGAATTTTTCATACACACGAAAGCTATGGCTACTATGTTTCCACATCGACCATATGTTGCACATATTGGTTGGTGTGGATGTGTATCCCTACTGCCCTCTAGTGGATGAAATGTAAGACCTACCTGATTAAACAGATCTAACAAGCTACTACGGTTTGAGGGTATATCAATCTTTAATCATTTAGGGTAGAAAGAAAATAGCTGTGTTGATGCATTTTCCATCAAATTATAAAATTGAAGGGCATTAAAAACAACAGAGTCAAACTCTGTAATTAAGACTGCCATTTAATGTTTGTTCACACACGGTATTCATTTCTGTGTATCCCTGCCAAAGATCCATTGTGTAATGTTGTCCTCACATGACATTAAAAACACCAGTTCCCTGGAAAATGTAAAAAAGAAACCGTGCTGTCTTGAAATACATGGAGTTCACTTTTGGAAACAGAAAATTAATACAGATGCAGTAAGATAATTTAGAACACAAAATAATGGCTATAAGAAACTTAAAAATCAAGGCTGCTCTGTAAATCTGAGCAAGCATATTAGCAGTCTATGGGTGGGCTGGCTGGTACTCAGAAGAGGGCAGAAAAAATGGGTTTCAGAACAGGAAAGCTGATTTGAGAAAGGACTGACTGAACACACAGTAACGGGGGAGGAAAATAAGTCAAAACACACATTTGGTACTGTGGGTATACATTTAACGCCATCACAGTTAGGCTGCTTTTCAGGGGTCGAATCCAGATGCCCCACTCTCAGTGAAGAGAGATATGACTCTGCATAGTGTTTTAGCATTTTATCATTAAGACAAAGGATAAATCTGAAGGCAGTTCTCTTTGTATAGTTCTCCTTCACACACGGTATTCATTTCTGCCTATCCCTTTTAATTATTTTAAAAGATTTAGACTTTAATCACTAAATTTTAGTCTCAAACTCAGCACGTAAAATAATTTTCCTAAAATACCAAGAGGGAACAATTATACAACCTGTGTTGCTAAAACAACTGATGTACCAGTTAGAATAAATGAAATCCGGACGAAGAGAAACATATCCTGTGCTGCTCCAATCCAATGGCCCTTACTATGAATGTAGGGAAAGAAATCAATGAAATGTTTAAATATCCTACATTATTAGAAGCTGAGATATGTGAGTAGATGGGCACCTGAAGGGAAAGGGATGTGGGTGGGATAGCTTAGATCTCTCCCTCTGATTTGATGAAGGAGTCATAGTTTAACAACCAAAGGTAGAGTCCGATAGACTTCTTATCAATGTAAAAAAAAAAAAAAAGACCCACCTTAAAAAAAAAAAAGATAAAGGTATAAAACAACCTGAGCTATCTAGAAGAAAATTTGACTCAATAAATATCCTAGGACTCTCAGCCAGGTTTACTGTACAGCAATTAGCATCTCCATGGATAGATGACTAGAAGCCCAGGAAAAGTGGGGGATAAGCAGGATGGTCCACAAAAAGGAAATACTGCCAATTTCTACTTAGCACCACGGACAGAGCTGTCAGCAGAAAGAAACATCCCTGGAGTTATCCTTGGTGTTAAAGAAACACAAAGAGATCAGTGTTGCATTTTAAAGATGTGTCTTATCCCCATTATGACTGGCAGTTGGGTTAGAACTGTGTCCCACTGCTTCCCCACAGGGCACCCATTGGAGCTGAACAGGACTAGCTCTGAATACAGAGGTGTCCTGCCCACCTGTGCACGTGGAGGAAAGAAAGGTTGATGGAGGAGCATGATGTCTCCTTGACCTTTCTTTGTCACCTCTCTGGTTTTTGAAAAGTCTTAGTACTCTGAAGAATAATACCTAGCCTTTCCCAGGACAAGACAAGCACCTATGCATTTCAGCCTTAGGGTCTGTAGTGTACAGACTACATAACCAGGGGAAGAGAATAAGTAATGACAACTTCAGAAATGAAATTAGAAGCTCTACTCCATCTCCTGTTACAAACTGATCAAAAATCAGACTCTCTTCTTTCTCTTGGTTCTGGCCATTACAGGGTGAAAGTCACTAATATATTGTATAACTGAATAACAGAGTCAGAAAATGAGATCTGTCTCCCTTGGACTTGAGTGGTGAGTGGGTCTTGTTTTGAGATACAAAACCAAGAAGTATCCTGGAACAAATCATCTGGCATTAAATCATACCATCACTTGCTAAAATCTTGCCATCTAAACTTTTGTTCTTTGATAACAAGAAACTTGTATTTCTAAAAGAAGGTCATTGCTAGGGAACTTCTGGGTTTAGTTTTGAAGCAATTTTTAGGGCTTTTTAATCTTTTGCTTCTTAAGACTTTTTGTGTACAGGAGTTTAGAGACAGGATGAGTTGAAATCCAGACTTTTTGCCAGCTCACTGTGCATGTTCACCAAATGGTGAAGTCCTCACTTTAAACCCCAGCAAGACAAGATGAGCTCTGTCTGCCCAGCAGCCTTTCAGAGGCATTAAGGGTAAGAGAGAAGGTAAGTAATTCACTATGCGTCCCCATTTCTATAATGGGGAAGGACGTCTTGATACATTTACAATACTCCTCTGGGGATATTTCATCAGTTATACCTAAACTCTAATGGACAATAATTGATTTGAACTTTCCACTTAGCACAGAGCTGTAAACAGCTTCAATGCAGACGAGCCGACGTTTTGTAAAGTGGAGAGAGATTCAGAAAACTTTTGTACTGGGTCATGCCGTAGCCTAACAGCTTTTGAATCCAGGGAAGAAACAGTTTGTCCTCCTGGTTTTAATAGCTGGGCTAATCGAGTTTCAAGCCTGCAGTAGGTATAGGTTATCTTTTGAAGGCATTCCATTTTAACCCCTCACTATTATAATGGGTTTATAACCCAGTCATAAAAGTGTACTCCTGATTTAGACATACATCAGGACACGTTCAAACCCTAACTTTTCGAATGCTAATTTCCTACAGAGGGGAAAAAATAGGACATTGAATTCATTTTAAGACTATAGGTTTTTTTTTTTTTTAACCTGTCTGTGATTAGTGAGCCTCTCAGAGAAAATATTCTCTCTCCCCCTACTTCACTTTGTTTCTGGCCATATCTTAGTGCCTTGATCTCCCACTGAATGACTCCAAAGTTAAGGGCCCAGCGCGTGGGCAGCTCTGTTTCACAGCTTCCCTTCACCCTTCCCTCTCCAGCCCTGCTGAACATACAGGTAGACAAAGTTTAGGGGAATCCTTACTCTGTTTAAGTCAGCTCTTCTGTCTCCCTCAGGCATGACAACTGGATAGGATGAAGAGAAATCAAAGAGTAAATACATTCCCTTAGCCGCCTGCATCTTCTGCCTGGACCAGAGCTCTCAGCTTGTTCTACACTCCTGGGGAACTGTCCCAGTAAGATTCCAAGCTCGCCTTCCAGCCACAGTAAGACAAAGGGCAGACACCCTTTTGGAGTAGTTGCTGCCACTTTTCTGATGTCAAAGATCTACAAACCTTATGGCTGTGAAGTAGGACCTTAAGTAATCATCTGTAAGAGCTTGGCAAGAGCTGTTTTAGTCTGACATGTGAGGAAAACACCAAGAAGGTACATTTTTGTGCAGATACTGCTACAGGTAGCAATATCTGTGACTGATGTTAGTCACTTTATGTGAACTTGATATGGAGTATGAATTTTATGGTAATTCAGCTGATGAGATTGTAGGAGCAAACATATTTTAATGTTAGAAAAATAGATTTATCCTTCACTCCCAATTGTAGCTCCCTTTCTAGAACTCTGCAGAATAAACAGGATACAATCAAACATTTTATAAGATATTACCTAGATTCTGAAATGCATTCAAACGAAATTGAACATACCTTGTTCCACTTGGTCCTGAAAATAATGCTCTGTAGGCTGCAGTCATTGAACCCAGCTCTGGTTTTGATTCTACCACCAATTATTTAGGTAACACTAAGCAAGACACTTAACCTCAGAGGGCCTCAGCTTTTCCATTTTTTTTATTTGGGGAGAAAGATATCTGTATATTCTTATTCATTAATGGGATGAATGAAGTTATAAACTACTAAAAAATGTTACCTATATTTTGGATCAGTCGCCTTCATCTTTACAGGAGCACGACATGGTTGACAACAGTTAAAGTGCACTTCACCCCTCTCAGGTAGAATGCAGCAAGGAAATAGCATCTTGTAGCATTTGACTATATGGGCCTAGCCCTACCCACGTTCTTCTCCAGGCAAACTCCTTGTTCCCTACGGTCAAAGGACAACATTTTAATGTTTGATGTTTAAATCAAATCTGGTGTCCTCAAATTTGGTTTAACCAATGTTTAAAATTCACTTAGCTTTTAGTTGGGATTACTAAGGCCTTCTTTCATTGTCTCACATCCGTGAATACTCATTAGCCAAAGTTTTGTACAATGGCACCCAGTCTTAAGATCATTTGTTTCATTGACCAACGATTTAATAATTATTAGGCTATAAGATATTTATAGTGGGTGGCGCCTGTGGCTCAGTGGGTAGGGTGCTGGCCCCATATACTGAGGGTGGCGGGTTCAAACCCTGCCCCAGCCAGCTAAAACAATAGCAGTGGCAACTGCAACAAAAAATAGCTGGGCATTGTGGTAGGTGCCTGTAGTCCTAGCTACTGGGAGGGAGGCTGAGGCAAGAGAATCACTTAAGCCCAAGAGTTGGAGGTTGCTGTGAGCTGTGATGCCACAGCACTTTACTGAGGGCAACAAAGTGAGACACTATCTCAAAAAAAACAAACAAGATATTTATACTACAAACCATCACACTGATACATCATACTAAGCTTTTATAAACCTCACTAAGAATAAAATGTGTTCAAAGAATAAAATGGGGTGGCACCTATGGCTCAGTGAGTAGGGTGTCAGCCCCATATACTGAGGGTGGCGAGTTTGAACTGGGCCCCAGCCGAACTGCAACAAAAAATAGCCAGGTGTTGGGGCAGGCACCTGCAGTCCCAACTACTCGGGAGGCGGAGGGCGACAAAGTAAGACTCTGTCTCTAAAAAAAAAATTAAAATTAAAAAAAAAATAAAATAATGATGAAAGTTTTATTTATTTATTTTAGAGATAGGGTCTCACTTTATCACCCTCTATAGAATGCTGTGGCATCACAGCTCACAGCAACCTGGGCTTAGGTGATTTTCTTGCCTCAGCCTCCTAAGTAGTTGGGACTACAGGTGTCTGCCACAAGGCCTGGCTATTTTTTGTTGCAGTTTGGCCAGGGCCAGATTTGAACCTGCCACCCTTGGTATATGAGGCTGGCGCCCTACTCACTGAGCCACAGGCGCTGCCCAATAATGACAAAAGTTAACAAAGAATTTGATAACTTAAATTTATCCCATGTTTTAGATTAACCTTGGGATTCAAAGTTCCATAATTAATGGAAATGGGAAAAACTTAGATAGGGTTCAGAGTAAAGACTAAAGAACCTTCCTTCCTTCCTTGACCAAATTATTACGAGATAATTTGGTAATAGTCATTAGTAAGATTATGTGTTAAAAGATGCTCTTATTTATAACTCAGATTAAACATTTTTATAAAGGGGGTTAAGGGCATCAGAGGTGTAGTTTCGTTATAAAATTCTGCATACTTTAGGAGATGCTGTATCCTTTATGAAATACTGCAATGTCTCTTTTTAAGTTTTATGAAATACGTTTGGTCTTTATTTGTCTTTGATAATGTAGTGCCCCTAGAAGGGAGGACAGGTGAACCAAATGAGTTCTAGACTTTGGCTTGGATTGTAGAGCTTATCTTAAAATACTCTTTCACAAAGAGCGAATGTTTGATGCAATGACTGGAACAGCCCACATGCTAAGTTGACCACTGTCATTGAGAACCCATTTCATATGAACTGTCTGGTCTCATTATTGATCTGTCTTTATCAATACTTGGCAGAGGTCAAGGAAACAAACCTAACACCTATAGAACAAATAAGAAATTTCTTTGTTTATTGTCGAAAATGCCATTTACTGATTTTTTTTTCCTTTATAGGAGTCAGCTGTGTGCAGCCATGTTGTAATTGTCAACCTTAATTCAGGGATACATCTTCTAAAACAATGTATTATTCAGCAACCTTAGGTAAACATACAATTTAGGAGTGGAAAAGATGCACACAGAGACAAGTAATCATAGATACAAAGCATGGTGCATTTCTGTGCCATGCACTTCACACCCGAACTCATCTCGCAGGGAAACTGGAGAAGGGGCAGAACCATTTCTATTATGATAATTCACAAAGGGAGGCCATATAGATATGCATGCAAAGTCTCTCCCCACCTCTCCATTTACATGCCAGGATTTCAACTCTGCGACACTGAGTCCCTTCATTTAGCCAATTAGTCCTTCCAGCTTCATGTAACGCACGCCAAGAAGAAGGAGAAATAGAAGTGCTGACGTTCACCGCTTTGAAAGTTGCTATTCTAATGCCAAAGCTGCCTCTTGAGCAATTTCCAGAATGTATTAACATGGGAGCAAAGCTCTACTCCTAAAGACAGGGATCACATTATGCAGGGGAGCCCCGCTCAACATGTCACAATTGCATTACAATCTCCTCCATCCCCTGCAAGGTCTTACAGTTGTAGTTAGCACTGGCTCAAGTTTATGGTCCCTACGCCGGCAAAACCTAGGAGGTCTTCCTGAAGAAAAGGGGCCCATTTAAAAATATTTAGCAAGCAAAACATGGCACGTTTTCTGGACTGTAACATCAGCCAAGTCCTTGCACTTTGTACCCAAGAAAGCTGGTTAAGGTACAAAGCAAAGCAGTCTCTCAGTTTAGGTTAAAGTAAAGGTCTTCAGTTTCTGTCTTTTTTTTTTTTTTTCTTTTTCATCAACTAAGTCTAGGTTCAATTTCAATTACTTTTAATTCAACAGACACCTGTAATATTTTCTCTCAATATTATAAAACCATGTAGAAAACCGCAAAATTGCATAGCTGTATGTTTCTGAGTGCCCAGTTACACATATGTTTCTGGCGCTTAGCAAGCAATAAAGAATTGCTCTGAAATACTTAAAATCGCTCATTCTTCAGCTGACGTCCTGTCCACAGCTGAAACAGTGATAGGGATTTTAATTTCACCCTCTCCCTCACTTCAGCAATAGATTTGCACAGGCCAATTTGTGTCAGCCTATTCCACTACACATTCAGTCATTTTTTGTTTAACTTGTGGCTTTCGCAAAAGGTGACTGGCCAAGTTCCCCTCCAAGGCAGCAGAGCAAAAGGAGGACTTGCGAGTTAGCTCTGCGGGCTTGGGCCACTTCTCTCTTCCAGGTCTTCCCCCAACTCATAAAATTTGGGCATTGGAGATGATCCTGCAAGGTTCCTTCTAGCTTGTTTTCCTGTATTTCCACCCCCCCCCCCGCCAAAGCTCAAAATGGCTTATTTTTCTGTCTTAGCTTCTATAGTTTGAAAATTTGGCTCAAAACTTCTGTCTTCCATATTGCCTCACTATTTCCTTTAGTTATCTCCTGACTATGCCGTCCCTCAAACCACCATCTTACACCACTGTTTCTTCTTCCGACACTCATGTATTTCAGGGGTTCTTGCACTGGTCCATCTTTTCTCATAGTCTGCGTCTCTTAGTCAGGGTTCATTAACTTAGTTAGCACTTCCTCTTCAGAATATCTTTGGATTAGATGTCCTGAATGCCCTCAAATCCTACATAATTGAATGCATTCTATCTTTCCTTTTAAATCATTCTGCTATGAAAATTCTATATAACCACAGTCCATAGCTAATGCCTCAATCTTCTGCTCAGCTTTCACATTTTAAAATTTATTGCCTCTCAATATGTAGAAATTTTCTTATAACAACCTCAACTCAAATATACCTTTTTTCACTATTATCCTTGGCTGGCACCAGATCACCTTGCACCTAGGATAGGAGAATTGCTTCCCTACTCTACACGTGTGGTTTGACTGTGATAGTTTCCTCGTCAGCCCTCTAGCAGACTTCCACCCTACTTCACATCAACTGCAAACTCCACACGCTCAGCACTGCACGCTCCCTATAGGTTTGCTCATCTAACCTGTCAGCAACTGGTGCCACTGAGGCTCCCCTTGATCCACTAAGCAAGTCTCTTTTGTCCTCGTGTTTCTCCTGACTGGTACCTCCCTCCCCATCTCTGAATTTTCTCCACATAAGTCTGCATCTATGGAATCATTCCTCATGCACTGAAGAGTATCTTTCCTTTGTTTGAATTATATATTACACCCCACTTATGCAAGAGAGATTTCCAGGATGATTACCAGCCAACCACTAACCCTCTAAAACAAAGTGAAAACCAGTCTACTGCCTTTCTATACATTTCAAAAAATTTTATTGTGTTTTAAACATTTATTGCAGTTGTTTATAAATTACACTGATGGTGGCAGAGATATAGTGGCCACTCAATGCAGTTTTATTATTGACTTGAAACTTTATCTTGATTTTAAATTGCTGTAACAAATAAACCCCTAAAGTGTCCTATTTTGTTACTTTAAGATGTACAGGGCTTGATTTTTGAGAACTGTCAACTGCTATGTACATGGTAGATACCAGCAAACACTTGTTGAATAGGATTGAGGAGGAACCGTCATAAACAGTTTACTCATAGAGGAGAGAGCAATCAGAAGATGATCATCACCATAAATATTCTGTAACAGCATCTGAGTGTAATGAGAAGTAATACTGTAATGAGAGTTACTCAAATTTCTCTCACCCTCTTGATTGTTTAATATTATATTGATAAAAATATATTTTTAAAAAATAGCTTTGATTTTAAACCACTAAATTTACACACCAAGAATTAGACACTAGCAAAGTCTTCTAGTCTGATTTATTTCTCTGTAATATATCTGTCTTGAGAACATCAGCAGGAATACACCAAAGAAATATGTCCCTCACGGGATCAACTATATAAAAAGACAGAACACATCATCAGCACAAAAATCATTATCCATCTAATTTCTCCCATTCTAGATGGCTCCAGTGAGCCCCTCGATCATTACTGACTAGGGTTAAGATAGAGCTTAATGGATTAATTAAGCCAAAGCTGGACTGCATTGCAGACCAAAGTGGAGAAGGTCCTGACACAGATAAGGCAACAACTCCGTTTTTCTTTTATTCAAATGTGCAAGACGTGGCTACCCTCAAGGCTATATACATTTTTACTAAAGAGGAGTCTCCAAAAATAAGATTTGGTGTCTGTCGTCTGGGTTTTCCCCTTAGCACTCATCAACATCTAATACTTCGTTGTTTGGCAAAATTTATTATGCAAGAACTTGAATGTCGAGTCTTTTTTTTTTTTCTTTAGGAATGTAGGGAATAATTGAAAGGGGTGAAAGAATAGAGGCAGAGCTCTCATTCTGGTAACTGAGAACTGCCAACTGGGGAAGAGCTTACCATTCCCATGCCAGTGTGACTCAGAGGGACGAGGACACAGAATAGGCACAAGGAGCTGAAGGAAGAGGCCGTAAGGTCACAGTGCCACACCCAAGGGCAGCTGCAGGAATGGAAACCTTGAGAATGGTTCATTTAAAGAGGATTTTGAAATTTAAATGTAGAAGGAGGACAAGATAATCCAAAGAGCATAATTTTTTTTAGGGTATAGTCTTTTTTATTTTATATTTCAGTAAACTAAAAATAATTTTTTTTCACACAGAGTCTCACTCTTGCCCCAACCGAGAGCACCTACAGTACTATGGCATCACAGTAACCTCAAGCCCCACGTCATCCTCCTGCCTCAGCCTCCTGAGTAGCTGGGAATACAGGTGCCTGCCACGACACCTGGCTTAGTTTTCTATTTTTAGTAGAGACTGGGTCTCCCTCTTGCTCAGGCTGGTCTCGAACTCTAGAGCTCTCCGCCTCCCGGAGTGCTAGAATTATACCATTACACCTGGCCCAAAGGGCACAATTTAGGGTCTTTTTCTTCTTGTAAAAAGAAGAAAAAAAAAGGAGAGAAAAACCCCCCAGAAGTACTGTACCATATTGGCAGTTTACTTTCTTTTTCATGAACCAAATCAGCATATTCATCATATGAAAACCTACTTTCATGATAGTGACAATCAGGCTCTATCAAACATAGTATTAAATATGCAGGTATTAAAAGAAAAAAAGTAAACCACCAGAAATACTTGACTCAGGAAATGGCAAGGCTGACTAAATCAGATCCTGTCATTCTTATCAAACATGCCCTGTGAGTCTAGAAAAGCATCTATGGAGCTGGGGGGGGGGTCGGTGACAGGGCTTATTTCCACCAAAGAGGAAGTTCCCTAAAGGTGCCCAGATGGGAGGAACTGGGCAGAGAAACAGAGGGCTAGTCTGGGGGTGAACCTGGCCTGCCAGCGTCTAAGTGGTAAGTTGAAACAGAAAGACGCTTTATTTGAATGGTTGCCCTGAAAGAGTTTTAAAAGCAAGTACAAGTCCCCAGTCCTCTGGTATATTTTATCTGTGATTCTTGCTTTAGGGAAAAAGTGTGTACCAAGCTCAAACAACAGCTCATCTCTTCAAAAGACATATCATTTCTTACTAAAGAAAAAGAACAGGATTATGGAGTTGGTCAGGTTTCCTTCCTTAGTGACCATTTAATTTAGTCATTTTGTAAATGAGGAAACTGAGGACTTCCTAACAATCACACAGGTAATTATGGAGCTGGTAATTTTTAATAGTAATTAGTCCACAGATGGTTTTGGGGCTACCAGGGATCCAATGGAATTGGGTGCCTTTAGACCTTTTTTTCAAACCCATGCACACACACATATACCACACATACATATACACAAAGAGAGAGGGAGACATCTACAGGTATAGATAAGTACATATAAAATACGTACTGCTGCATAATAAAAATAGGCCCCTGTGTCATAACACTGTTACTGTCACTATCAAGTAACCACCGACCAGATTCATTTGTTCATTTGACAAACATCTTCCTAGCGGGTACAATGTAGGGTGTATGGCACACTATCTGGGTGAAGGACTGGACTGCAACTCCGTTATCTTATAAATGCAAACAATGTAACCTAATACTATTACCAATCTGATGAAAATTGGTAACATTTTTGATCGAAAAAACATGTATTGAATCCTAACTATGTGCAAGTATTATAAAAGTAAAAAGTAGATGACTAAATGTACTTTGTGCTGTTTCAGAGTCTACAGTATAGTTGTTTGATATCTGCATTACAACCCACTAAGTCGTCAAGCAGCCAGTCTCATGCCCATTGGATTAATACAAATTATAATCATTAATTTTGAATCATGAGAGAGGGCATAAATCCCACATTATATTTTGTTCAGACATTGGAAATAATCTGGAATGTTTCTGGTCCCCCAAATCTAAAACTGGAGTCATTTATTTCAGTTGCTCTGTGCATTTGGATTTAACGTTCCTTTCAAAATCTACCCGAAATTCACTGCCCTAACTCAGTAGCTCAGAAACAGAGCTCTCTAAGCCTTGCTGCTCTCCTTCTGCCCAGTCTCTGAGAAGGTATTTAGGTCAAGGAACTGGGGATAAAGTAGAGAACCCGGCTCAGTTGTGCTATCAGCTTCAACACACTGAAGGCTGCCTTCAGTATCCACAAGTTCCCCATCCATGGATGGAAAATATTCAGGAAAAAAAAACACAATAAAAGTAATAATACAACAATAACAACAATAAAAAGAAAAAAATATAGTGTAACAGTTATGTAGATGGCATTTACATTGTGTTAGGTATTATAAGCATACTAGAGATGATTTAAACTAAGTATACAGGAGGACATGCGGAGGTCACATGCAAATGCTTCATCATTTTATACAATGTATAAAGGACTTGAGCATCGGTGGATTTGGGTATCCTGGAGGGACAGGGTGTCCTGGAACCAATCCCCTGCTGATCAGATACAGAGGGATGATTGTATTTAATCTCCAAGTCATTTCTCTTATAGTTTTATTTTAGTATAAGGCAAAGCACAATGATTTCCTTTGAGACGAACAAAAATTGAGTGGCTAAAACCTAATGAATATGATTAGTTCAAGTAATCTGGTTATGGATAAAAATCACTAATAGTAAGCTTAAGACCAAAGAAGTGATCATATTACCCAAGCATTTCTCTTAAAAAGAAGGGAAGAGAGAAATACTATGTGAGTCCCTACCACATTTTAGGCACTATGCTAAGTTCTTTATATATACTGTCACATTTAATCCTCAAAAAACCTTCCAGAGTAGAGATTCTCTGTTTCTTCAGATAAAAAAAATTGAAGCACAGCAAGCTGGACTCACAAAGCTAGAAAATAATGTATGGCACTCATATTTGTATTCTATAGATATTCTTTGCCAAGGCCTATTAAGAGAGAATCCCAAAGATTAAACAACAATGAAAGCCATCAGCCATCTTTTTAATGAATATCTACTATGTGGTCTAAAAGTTAACTCAACTATAAATACACATTTTCAGCCACCTTCACATTTAATATACTAGCATGAATAAACTGATGTTGGAACCACAAAATAGAACATTAACATAAAAAATTCAAGTGACTCATGTACAAAAGGGATTTTTTTTAATTTTAGAAGACAATTTGGCCAGGCTCAGTGGCTCACACCTATAATCCTAGCACTCTGGGAGGCCATGGCGGTGGATTGCTTGAGCTCCCAAGTTCAAGACCAGCCTGAGCAAAAGAGAGACACTGTCTCTACTAAAAATAGAAAAACTGCGGCAAGAGGATTGCTTGAGTCCAAGAATTGGAGGTTGCTGTGAGCTATGACGCTACGGCACTCTACCCAGGGTGACAGCTTGAGACTCTGTCTCAAAAATAAAAATAAACAAACAAAAAACCAAAAACAAAGACAATTTAACTTGTATTGCAAAGTTATAAAGCAATTATTGCTTAAAAACATTAAATAAAACCAAAACCCAAATCTTTCAACACCAGAAAAATATCGTGCTTTACTCCCACAAAAATCTGGCACAGTCAATGCTCCATTAACTATCAGTTGATAGAGATTCATCTTCAAAAATATTTGAAAGTGAGCATATAGTGTGCTTCATTTTTGATCAGAAAAGGTTGACTTTCCCACTGCCTCTACTTAACTTTCCTTTTGTAAAGTGTGGACAGGAAAAAGACTAGAGGTTTTCCCTCTGTATAGGAGACGAGGATGAAAAACTACCTGTTGGGTACAATATACATGATTTGGATGATGGGTACCCTAAAAGCCCAGACCTTGACTCTATACAATGTATCCATGTAACAAAACCGCAGTGGTACCCCCTCAATATCATGAAATAAAACAAAAACCAATAACCCAGTAAGGTTCCTTTGGAGTGCTCAGCTGGGGCATTGGGAGACTTCCTTGCTCCCTATACCCCTCCATCCACACAAACACGCCCCAGTTCAAATTTCCTCACCTAGTTTCAAAAGAAGTAGAAAGAAAAAAGAAGACAAGAAAAAGGAGGACCAGATAAGAAGAAAGAGGAAGGACCGGAAGAGGGTCTAAGGAAGCCGTATAGTTCTGCAGAGCTCTGCAGCCGTGGAAAGATGCAAAGCACCAGCTCCGAGAGCAAGGTACCCCCAGCTCTCCATGGTTCTTTCTATCAGCACCAGAACCAAAGTCCTCAGTAGTCAGGATGCTGCTAAGGGAAGGAAATCTCTGGACAGGGATTGGAGACTGATAATAGAAAGCTTTCTAGGCCCTTCTACATTGCATATAAAAATAATTACTCAAGAAATACTGTAATTTTCCAGAGCATATTCATATGCAAGAGAAAGGTACATTCCAAGATTAAATAGGATATGAGTTATATATTATTTATTATGTTAAAATTATTTATTATTTATAATTATTATTTATGACATTACAGCCTTTCACTGACTCTTGATAATTATATGGCAGACTTCCTGGGTGAAGGAAACAACTACAACTCGGAATTTACCTTATAAATGCCAACAATATAACCTATTTTTGTGTACCCTCGTTTTACTCTGAAATTAAAAAAAAATATATATATATCTCCTCAAAAAAAAAGTTGACAAAGTATCATTTCAATAGCTTTGCTAAAGAAACAGCATCAACAAAAGGGATTAAAGTAGACAGGAATTATATCCTCTATCAATAGAAAGGACACAGGACTGATAACCCAATATCAAAGACACAAATATCAATGGTGAGGTCCTAAAACCCGGGTGTTTAATTTTTCCACAATCAGCACCAAAGATGAAAATAACATTGATGGCTACCGCAGTTTAGTTTTTCTGAATACAATTCAGGGCTGGGATTCCAAAGATATCACCCTTTGTGGAAACATCATTCACAGCAACTTTTAAGGCAAGCAGTACAAAGGAGGGAAACGGTAGAAGAGGAAATATTAGCGCCCAAATTCTCCAGTCATCTTTTACCACCTTGACACGGGTTAGCTGAAGGCCACGGAGAATCACGGATGTGCAGTTGACTCTTCCTTATACAGACAGTTGAGGGGGGGAACCACACACTTGTATTTTGCTAATGTAAAAGTCCCAGTGGAAACATTAGCACTCAAAGACATTAATGTGGATTTGGGACACTCCCTGAAGGATTTTGATTCCATTAGAAAAAAAAAAAAAAGACGGTGACAGATATAATCCTGCTTTGATATGTTTAATGCCATTTAAAGAGAAACTGTACCCATTTACCTCAGGCCAGGACACCTAAGAGTTCAAAATGTGAAATATCATTTCTCAGGGCAAAGAAAAAGCTTGGAAAATATTATGTGAAAATTAATTTGGCATGCTGCTTTGAAATTTTAGATTTCTGGGATGAGCAAATGGGTACAGTTTTCTTTTAACTGTTTTTGAACACCATGTGTTGAGAAGAAAACAACAGAATGGCAATTGCTCATCCAAAATGCTAACTTGTGGCATGGCACAGTCAAGATGGCCTGCCACAGCCAAAAAGCAGGTGTGTGCTATGCCTCTCACTTCAGTAGCGTGCACGCCACATGTCCCTGCATTCAGCAACCTCTTGCATTTGCTTTTGGAACCTTTCTGAGGGGGACAGTAAACATGACTCAACAGAATGTCTATCTGAGGAGGGACTGGCTCTCTCAGCTCGCTGTGAGACAGACTTTTTGGGGAAGAACCAAAGAAAGACTAGAATAATGTATTTATTTTGGAATTCTGTGCTATATCATTTCCTATGACCTAACACCAAGGTGACTGGTTTCAGACCATTTTGTGTGGATGACGTTTGGGATCTAATCAGACTGGAGAGTGACATGAAGCTTTTGTGTGGAGGGGACTGACTAAGTCAGCTGTCTTGTTTGGATTGAGGACACGGCTAATGTAGCTAGTACAGATCTGTGTACCTAACCTAACAGCTTAGAGAAACAAACCCCTCACTCCTCAGGCCCACAGATAAGCTTGACACATAGGATGTACAAAAGTATTTGGTGTGCTGGGATGCCAACCTTCCTCTATCTGACATTATAAACATTATGTTTATTCTAGGAATTAAAAGGTGTTTATATAGGTTCCATTCAGCATGCAGTATTCTATGAAAAAGAGGGGGACACAGGAAAAAAAATATTTTCCTACTTCCCTGCAAGAAGCCTGGTACAGAGGCCAAATTAAAAGTCATGACCGCTTCTAAACCCAAGTCAGAAACTGCTTGGAATAAAATCCCAGGATATCAGTACTGTAGAGATGGAGAAGGTCCAAAGATAAAGAAGTAGATGAAAATCGGAATTACTTTTTTAACTTAAAGAAATTGGGAACTCTCTGCTTTATTCTATGATTTCAATGAATAAGCCAACAATCATTTATTTAAAACCTACTACTACATATGTGCAAATGTCCAGAGAGGGGAGGAAGGAAACCTCTAAGTACTAAACTGAAAAAAAAAAAAATCTTTAAGCTTAACAAATATAACTGAATGATATTCTCTGCTTCTGGGTAGGCATTTATTGAATTCAGAAGAGATAATTTGTTGCCAAATACCTGCGATTGTTAATTTCATTCATTAAATCACAACATTTATTAATGTACCATTTATTTCTGAAGGTACGTTCTGGGTGTCAAGATGGATACAACGCTGTATGAGAAGAGTCTTTATATTTATGAAGCTTATTGTACAGTGGCAGGAGGGATGAGTCACAGGCAAACATACTCTAGTATAGGATACTCTGTGATCAGTGTCACATGAGACACACAAATAAGTGTTTAAACAGTTCAGAAGAAGCAAGTCCTCCTGGTATAGAACCACCTCTTCACAAACATACCAAGGTGGCTCAGCGCACAGAGAGGAAAGGATCTGTGCCAAGCTTCAAGTCAACTACCATCAGTGTGCACGGTGGGATGGGGGGTTAGCTAGACTGGAGGAAAGGAACGTGCTCTGTGTCCATAGCACCTCTCGCACTGAGTTGTCCCGTAATTAACGTTTACCAAAAACATGCCTTCATAAAAATGGAAGTCGATTAACTGATAGGCCAGGTCAGTGCATCTGCAATAGCCCTAGATATTTTAGAACATTAATACTCTGTTAAAAGTTGGTGTTGTAATGATATCATTTTCTTCCCCATTAGTGTGAAAAGTTCAGTCATACCCATTCCAGAGTGAAGGGAAGTACAATTTAGTATTTTCTCCCAGATGAGGAAAATACTTTGCCCATGCAAAATGGCCTTGGTATAGACATTAAAATGTCATTCAAAATGGCCACATTGAGCAAATTGGCTCAGTTTGAGCATGAGTTAGAATCCACGTTCCCTAGAGGTAAAGACCATGAGTTGAGCAGGGTCAATATTCTAGGACTGTACAAAGAAGGAGGTTCCCGGGGCAGTAGGAAATAGAATTTGGATGTCCTAGCTTCTAGGTCTGGGTTTTTTCTGCAGACTCACCTTTTCAATTTTATTCCCTGTGGACACTCTAGCCCTTTACATCATGAACAGTAGCCTTCTGTAGTCGTTGGGGTGTGTGTGTGTGTGTGTGTGTGTGTGTGTGCGCATCTTTCTAAGACAAGGATACATTACTGATGTGCTTTTGTAAAGGATTCAAGGTTGTCTGGATCCTCAAAGAATGCAATTGGAAAAAAAAAAAAAACGGTTTCTTTGATTCAATGGTGCTTACATTTGGGCAGAGTTTTCTTTTTCCATCCTCAAATACAGTATTTGAGACAATCTGCCCACAATAAAAAGCTTTTAGAGCGTCAAAAGTGTAGGCGAACCAAATCAGAATTAATCTCTGTGAAAACGGAGACTCAGGCACATGGAAAAAGTTTAGAAAAAAAAAAATTCAGGCTGGAGGCAATCCTACAGAAAGGTGTCTGACATCTCTCCTAATTCACAGGAGGTGGAGTAAGGCAGGGAAGGAAGAGGCATGAAGCGCTCCAGTTGCTCCTAGGATCCCTAGTTTCACCTAGGCCCGTACAGCTCAGGACTGTGTTATGGGGGGGAGGGAGGTAGGTTCAGTTGTTTTAGTTATAGTTGTCCTCTAATGTATACTATAATGTGCTTGAACCCAGGAGGGGCTGATAAAGAGAAGTCCAGTCTGGGGCTAAGATGAAGTAGCCAGTAGCTATTTACTCCAAGAAGACTGACCAGATTAGTCTGCAGGCTGGTCAGCAGTTTTCCTTTTACTGTGATATTAAAAGCTGTGTGGTTCCACAAACCACAGAAACAAAAAGAGAGGAAGATAACAATGATCACTTCTGAGTACTTGGTATATGCTTGGCACTCTTTTCTTACACATGGATTTCGTTACATATGCTATCTCATTTGATCCTCATACCAACTATGAATGATTGGTAGTTTGCCCATTTACTTTGCATAAATCCTAAGGTCCAGAGAGGTTCTGTGAATATCCTCTGGTCACACAGCGAGTATGGGCTACGCTGGAATGCAAAGCCAGGCGGCAGGACACAAAGCCTGTGCTCTCGCCATGCCTTGCCAGGCCAGACTTCGTGTGCTTTTCATGGCATGAAATCAGTGTTGGGGGAATTCTGCCCAGCATCTCTGGTTAGCAGAGTGAATTGCTTTTATCATTTGCCAACATGTCATAGAAAAAAAACAAAACAAAAAAAAAATTAAAACTCCTGGCTCTAGATTTCCTATCAACCTGAAGTTTGGCTTGGTTACATATTATTTGAATATCTGACAATCTTATAAAAAGTCTAACGAGAATAAAGAATTTTTCATTTATGCTAGCTCCTGCGTTAGTTAAAAATCTCCTATTCCTACATAACAATGTGCCTGGGGAACTCTCTCACTGCCAGAAACTCATCTGAAAACGCTGAAAAGTCAGAATTTGGGGCCTAGATACTGACTAATGTTACCAGCTGTGAGTCGGCTTGAACATCAGTAATATGATATTTCCCACTACAATTTGATTTGGTTAAAATGTGTTTGAAGTTCACCCTTTTATTAACTAGAATTACCACCTCCTGTAACTGGAGGGCCCCTGAGAACAGGCTGCTAGTACGATTCAACTTCCCACCCACCATCAGTGCATTTCCTGGCAACAAATACTATTAAATTGATAACTACAGAAATAGGTCGAAATGTCTTTTCAATAGTTGCTAATATTCGGCTAATGCTCAACAGCCTCCCTTTGATTCTTGTGCTAACATTTTCTCTGTGATTGTGGGAACAACAAGTAGAGAAGAGAAATGACTGGAAGAAAGAAAAGCAGCCGGGTGGGGGAGATGGAGCTCCCCCAGCTATCAGACAGAAAGCTAGAGGGCCCCACACCATCTCTGCCGCTGAGATGGGGGACGTGAGCCTTAACACCCTCATCTGTGAAAAGAGAAGACAAGGTAACTGATTATTCAAATTTAGGAAACGTTCGGAGTTCACAGGAAGTAGGGCCCTTGGCTTATCACGAAGCATATATTCCTGTTTGTACTACATTTATGACCTCACCCATTAGGATCTATTTTCATATTTTAACAGGTAATATTGTTGCATACTTTGCAAGAGAGCCCTTTTGCCATCATCCTGAGGGTGCTTCTTCACCAGGTAAACCTATATTCCCTCCCCCTCTCTTTGCTAGGAAGAAGATTTGCTTTTTGGAAACCACTCTCATATGTGACCAAAGATTAAGAAAGAAGACGGGGTGGTACAGTTGTATCGGCAAACATGGGCGATTCCAGGCAGACTAGTTTGGCTCAGAAGGGCGACGTACCTGCAGGAGGCAAGGGAAACAAAAAGTCCCCTTGTTGGCGAGGGACATTTGGATTTCCAGCAATTCTTCTGAAATGCCTGGATGTTCTAATCACTTCAACTCCAAGAGATTTACACCTCAGTATAAAGAAGTTTTGAATCAGAGCTTTGGGAAGGGATAGGGATAATTTTGGAACAGGGGAAGTTGAAGGAAGGGATCAGATTAACACAGGACCCCAAGCTCTGCTGGCAGAGGAGAAGATGAAGTGGGTGGCCAGGACTGAAAAGAACTCAGTCCCCTTTGCAGTTTGTGCCTGGGGTCTTGACTGGAGCTGAAAAAACCACTAAAAAATCCCTTAGGAGATGCCCTGGGTTACCAATAATGCTTGGGGCCCTTCTGCTGTGACATTGCACTGTTGTTGGACAGGGTGTCTGGGCACATTAAAAAACTTGCCTACCTAGTTCAGGCAAGGGTAGGTTAATCTAATTTCCTACAATGCAAATTCACAGACATTATACAGTGCGGTATCTCTCCAGGAGATTCCTCCTGCTTTCCTTCCTTTCGTAGGAGAGGACGGAGATGAGATGAGTGGAAGGGAGGGCGAGGGAGGAGGACAGGGAGGTAGAAGGAACTAACCTTTCTAAACTTCTGAGTGAGGCTTTCTGTTAGGTGGGCATCTCTCTGGATCCCCTCAACAACCCTGGAGACATTGTTAGTGATAGGAAGTATTTTATAGGCTCAGAGAGGCTAACCAGAGCTTGAGGTGGCTGTGAGGCTCGCACAGGACTTTTTTATCCAGTTCCTATATTTACGTGTATGTATACACACACACACACACACACGCATATATGGGTTTACACAGAAATATATGTGTGTGTTTGTGTATTTTTTCCCCTCTTCCTTTCAATTTTGGGTACTTGAAAACAGAAGATGACCTGAGTTATCAAAAGCATACCAGGAGTCAGGAGGCCTGGATTCTTTTGGCTAAGGCTTGGTCTTAAAATCTATCACTGTGAACAAGCCCATGCACCTCTGGGGTCTGTTCCAAGCTTTACAGTTCTGTAATTCACTCTCAACAGGGTGATGGCAGGAGCTAGTGTGTATGTACAAAACTCAGCAAGCATTATTCTCATTAGTTGCCACATGTAGGCCAAAAAGTGGAACTTTCTTCTCCTAATGGCAGTTGTGTTTGAGTGAGAAGAAAGAAAGGGGTGACATGAGCTGAAGGCAGAAGGGCAAGATACAGAGTGTCTAGCTAGCAGTGGGGCTAGGGTGTGTATGGAAGATGGGGAAGCCCAGGGCAGAGCTGAGAGACCAGCCTGTTTTCAGAATGTGTTTGCTGACACAATGGTTGGGAAGTACCCAGGCTAAGAAAATCTGAATGTTAGGGTGCTCATTTTTAAATCTCAGTTTAATGACTGAAGCCTATTTTGTGATCTAGTAAAAGCCAATGCCCTCACCATTATGACATAACTATTTCTCCTAAGTATTAACTTCTTGGTGGAAAAAAAGTACTGGGCTGAGACAACTACAGAATTTTGGATTACAAAACAAGAACACTTTGATCATAACCATCTCAAGGTGTCTGGAGGAAGGAAGGAGAGATGAGCTCCTCTAAACTACATTATGTGTACAGAAACCTTCAAAGAGTTTAACAGAGGAATGAACTTCTGAGGAATCAAAAAAGGAGATTATTTTCAGTAAGAGAAGACACGTGACTGCTACCTTAAGTCAGCATGCCAGGGAAAGATAACTTCTAGGCAGGATCAGCCTTGTAATTTGTGGGGCTCAGGGCACAGTAAAAACTGTGGGGTTTCATATTAAAAAATTATTAAGAATTTCAAGATAGCAACAGTAGTGCATTAAGCCAAGCCTGGGAAGAGGGGATCTTCCAAACACAGGACCCTGTGCAAACAGCACAGGTGTACACCCATGAAGCCAGCCCTGGTTCTACTTATTGTTTTTATCAAGATATTCTTATTCCATAATTACCAAGACCCAAATTAAAAAGCATGCACCACCACTCTCAAACGCTCAGTTAACCCTGTCTTTCTTGGGCAAGAAGCACATGAATTCTGCAGCAAGGATCAGACCAGTCTGGGTCTGCCACTGTACTTGATAAGGCACAACTGTGCTGGCTTCTGCTACATTTATCACAGCCACGAATCCCTGTTTCTGCCACAACCTAAGGATTCCCAGGATGGATAAAAGTCTGGGAATTGGAACCCATTTTCTAAAAACACAAATTTCTCTAGAACAAAACAAAAACAAGCAGAAGTTACTAAAAAAGGAGCTGAGTTTCCAGGATATAAGTTTGCCCCTGATTTCTTTCTGGCCTTACCTTCAGCAGGTCTCGGGCATGTGAACACAGGTTCAGAAGCACAGGTGAATTGCCACAATAACTCTTTTCAGTTTGAGAAAAAAAACAGAGGAAACAGGAGAACCTGGTCATAGCCCAGCAGAAACTCTCTCTTTTCACCCACAGTCCGCTCGCTCACTTATTATGCTCAGTCGGAGCTATGACTTCACTCTCCGTGGAAGCTAACTTTCTCTTTCCTGGATGTTTGGAATGGGCCTGAGAAGAGCGATTAGAGGGCAACATCATGTCTAAAAAATCACATTTATTTATCTTCATCTGCCCTCTTCATGGTATTATCATTCCACTGAGGTCTGTATGAAGAAAAGAAAGATAAAGAGCCCAGACCACCAGTAAGAGAGTAACAGCAGGGCAAAGTGAGATGACTGGGGCCTCTCTTCCAATTATCTTACAGGCTGCATATATACTGAACCTACTTCTTGTTGGGACACAACAGCAGCTTGGGTAGATGCCTTGGATGTTTGTGCAGGCTGAAACTGATCCTATCCTTTCTATGTATCTTTGCCCCATTTAACAAAAATAAGTGTCTACTATACAGAACCAGTTCACGTCTATAGACAGAATCATACTTTGATTTGACCAATGGCTAAATTCTCAATTTAGGATTTTTAAAAGGGATCTATTGCCAAAGCTAATCTTTAATTTTGCTTAATAGGCTTATATTGCTTTGAGTAAGGCCACCAGGGTCCATAAGTAGATGGAAATGTGTTTGAATCTCCATAATCATGCTTAGATTTAAAAATCTTTCCATTTCACAGAGGTGATATAGGCTCAGTCATCATTTTTCAAGAAATTGTAACAATTGGTAATTAGCAGAAAAGTTCTTCAAATTAAAAGCAACGACTGACCTTCACAACAGACGCACACATAAAACCCTGATTCATTTATTTTAAAATCATTGTCCCCTGCTGTAAATAGATAGCTGTAATACATACATTAATATATGTGTGCACAATCAGCCTTAGCAGTACTGCTGTGAAGTAGATGAGGATAGATGGTGCTCTATTTATTTGACAAATACACTATTACACAGACAGGTTAAGTGATTTGTCCTGTAAGGAAGGGTGGAGCTGGGGAAAAATAAAACAACAAACTCACCACATCTCCTCTCATATTATGCTACTCTGGAATTGGGTAGCCTTTACTGGTTTTGAGCTACCTGCTCTAAATGATGGGCAATGTGATTTACCTGGAAAAAATATCATATGCTTTCTCTCATTTCCTCTTACTTTCACCCTCTCTCTGCGTCTCCTTTGAGATTATTATACACTATTGATAAATGTGGCTGCTCTAAAATTATACTTGATCTTCATGGGCTCTGATAAGGTTTTAACTCTTGAAGAAAGCAAAGAGAGCATAGGAACAAAAGATCATTTTTGAAACGTGTAATGAAAAATTATGCTGGGGCTGTTAGTTTGAGGTAAGGTTAGCATAAAGTTGATTGCTGGTTCCTGTGATGTCTTCAGCCATCCTCCCACAAGGGCTATCTGTTGGCTCGGGAGTGATACAACGGAAATGAGTGGCTTCTCTAAGGCAGACCTGCTCCCCAATGCTCCACTCTTCTCCTGGGAACTCAGACAAAGGCCAGGGATTCTACGCACCTGTCTGTGGAACTGCTTTAACTTGGAACTGTTCTCTGCATTCCAGCTGTCCCTTCTTAGTCCCTGACCTTCCATGATCTGTCTCTATTTTGACACCCATTTGCATATCACTCATGGTGACATGTATGATAAATAATGGGTCCCCCTGTTATTTGGCCAGGGAAAGACTATTTTGGTATCTTTTAACTCATTATCTCTTTTGTTGATTATTTGTGTGACTAAAAGGATTTCTTGCTTCTTGTCGTGCTTCTGGTTAGTGTTTCCCAATGTTATCTGGTAAATGCTTAGGAAATACAATTTTACTTCAATAAATCCTAAACAAAACATAATTAGGAAAGAAAACCAATAGAGAAGCGCGTATAATGAATTTTGAAGCTAAATGTAATAAATAGTTCTGCATTTTCGGCCACTCTTGCTCACTTGTCTCAGAAGGTAACATTGCCAACACATTAGCTATCCGTGCTAATTTTTCAAAAATTAGAGAGGCAAAATTATAAGTCTCTTTTCTGTTGATAGGAACTATAACCCCGGTAGCATGATAGCACTTGAGCACTGTCTGTGGTGTGAATGTGGCTTTGGTGATACCTCATATAGGAGACTGCACTATCAATATTTTCAACAAAGCTGCTTCTGTTTAGGACCCAGACTCTGCTTTGAATGTCCCTGTACCCATCAGAACCTTGGCTGGCTGTCATCCCATCAGGTACTCTGCCTGTCACTGCCTCTCAGCCATGTAAAGCGTGTGTTTGGGGACGACGCACAGTGGGAAGAGAAAGGCTACAGAGCTCCGTTGTACCACGTTTATTGTAAGGAACTAGTTATGTGGCAACTGCTTTGCTCTTTTATATTCTAGGCAACACACTGGTGACTATAATTCATAATGAACATATTCAACGTTTTTTCCATCAGTTCAATACATTATTCATAAATATTAGAGGTGGAAAGACCTAGCAGATTACTGAGTTCAAACCTCCTTTTTGCATCTCCCTTTCCCCAACTGTTGATGCCAGCTCAAAAATCCAAACCCAAACCAAAACAAAAAACCCACCACCACCACCAAAACCAAATAAAACAAACAAACAATAAACAAACACACAAGGAAATCAACAAATTCACAAGGTTTATAAGCAAAATGGAAAGCTCCAAAGCCTGTATTTGGGGGAGTGAGAGGAAGCGGTATTTATGCTGGTGGAGTTCAGCTCACCGCAGACAGAAGACAGCCGAGTACAGAGGGCTATTGCTGTGGAGACAGGCCAAAGGCAGGAACACTAGTTTCCCTTCTTTGAGATTACAATTTAAGGCAAAGCCCAAGGGGCAATATCAAGTTCTTGGCTAAGTATTTACTGTCTGTCCCTACAACCTGTTGTGGACTCAGTACTCGGGTACTCATCTCTCCATTTAGAAAGTGAGATACTGATGATAATGATAAAAAGAAAATGTACAAATGAATAGAGAGTTAAAACTACTAAAGAATGCACCCTGGGATTATCTGTACTATCAAGATAGGAAAACTTTGCAGATGCTACTGTCTCTCTAGAGAAATAAATGCTTGCATTTTAATATTCTCAGCAGCTGGTTCCTGTTGAATGCCATCAGGATGATTCAGCCACCCACCAGGAACACCAGTAACAGCAAGTGCACACACAGAAATCTGCAAAACTTTCTTCTCTTGATGCCAACACCATTACTCTGGCAGAGTCAAAACCCTTTATTGAATTACCAGTTCTACTAAATGTGACCTTGTTCCCCTCACAAATACCAACTCACTCTCAAATAAATGGAACTTGTGGCTGATTCCAATGCAACATTCTTCCTGAGTTGAGCACACCCTACTGACGGCCTCTCCTCTGCCATGTTCATGCAATCTACCTCTTGTTCATTTCTCACTACTCATTGAAATTTTGAAGGACCAGCATGACCCATACACACTCAGAGTTGACCTTGTATGTTGTCCTGCCAACAGCTGAACCTATACATTCAATGCTCTATCTCTATTATTACATGTCTCAAGTTATTGTGTCATATTCATTTTCTGGAAGTTTTCTACTTCCACAGAATGTGATTGTATGTCTGGAAAAACAGAAACATGTAGATGAATGGCACTGACTATAGACCTCTTTAATAGAGAGTTACTATGCCACACTATGCTAGATACACTTTGTATACCTGCCCCCTTCTTCAAATTTAGACCAGATTAGACACTTGAGCAAAGAAAATGCCAGAGACGACAGCTAGCTATCAAAAATGTCTCACTGCCTCATTTTCAGGTCTCCAAAGTAAAATTTAAGGACATTTAACATAGATTCAGGTGCTCTCAACAGCCATGAAAATATATGGCTGAAGAGGGAATCTATAAATGTAATGAATACACAATTGGCTTATAACAGATGCAACCAAAATTAAATTCGATATCTTGACCTGCTCTCCAAAGTGAAAGTTTCTAGTTTGAGCTACAGACAGAGGTATAACAAGCTCATTAATCACACGAAGCAGAAATATAAGCTGACACTTCTGGAGATGCTACAGAGAGCAATCGTAAGCTGCAGGGGGTCTGGAGGAACCTGAAAGATAGTGTGGCACCAGCCATCCACAGTGAGTAACACTGATGTTGTTTACCATATGCAAGGGTCAAACATTGGCCATGACCATCCCTAAACCTCCAGCACAGAATTTAAAGATCTTCATAAGGAAGAGGTTCAATATAGACTTTTATAAGGTTAATACGTTTTCATTCAGTTCATATTTTGTAAAAGTCATTGTGTTCATTGCATGAGGAGATACTAAACTCAGGTCTATCTATGACCTCAAGAAGTATATTAATGCAAAAGAACTAGAGGCAGGGAAATATTAATAAATAATAGTAGTAGCAACAACTACAACGACGACACTGAGTGATGATCTTGTGCTAGTCATTGTGCTAAGCACCTTATGTATGCCATTTCATGGAATCCTTACACTATCTCAGGAAAGCAGATATCATTTCCTTCCTTATGGACAGGTACAGAGAGGCTTAGTGAAATTAAGTACCTTGCCCCAAAGTACATATACCTGCTCCTTACATTACAAATAAATACACAAGGCATATCTATAAAACAGAATATGGCAAGAATGATTAAAAGATACAAAGAATTGTAGAAATAAAGGTGACAGAACTGGCTTCTATTTGGGAATACCAGCTGGAAAGGAGCAGGGAGGGGAAAACGTGGTGCATCCTCGGGAAACCAGGAGTAGCCCAGTCGTGATGTGCATAGGCTTGTTGAATCAGCTCCTCTCATTAGAACTCATACTTTGATAATAAGTTACATTTATCTGTACAGAAATATTGCTAGGAAGAAAGAATTCTTTCCGAAGGCTCTTTTGACTACAATTTCTCAAAAGTTTTCTTTCTTTCTTTCTTTTTTTTTTTCTTGGTAGGGGTAGAAGAAAGAAAAATGAGCTAGAAGGCTATATAGAGGTCAGAGGAATAGTGTTAAATTCAGAGCACACAGAGCTGGGTGCATTTCCTTTTGTTCCCCTGCGTGCCCTCCCCTCACTACACACATTTGCCCCTGCCCTCTCGACAGTGAGGTTACTAGCACAGAAATAGGAGCCCTAAGCGTCTAGTTCCTTTGCCTGCTTCTTCAATTACTCCCAGCATATCATTCACTTTTTATTTTTATAAAAAAATAACTAAAATTTGTTTTAGTGGTCTCCCTTATGGCTTAGGAGTACATCATAGTGAGAAAACTTGAGTTTTACCTTTCTCTTTTAAAGAAAGTTTTGTCACTTCTCTGTTGTTTAAGTTTTATTATTGGCAAAAATGAGTAGTTTCAGCTCAAACAGCACTTCTCAATCTGTTAGATACCCCCCCCCATTTTGATAAACAGAAAACCTCGTTTTTCTGTCAATCCTTCCCTTCTGCCCTATTTAGATTTCCTGGTTCACAGAATATAACCTGTGGCACCAAATTTATCCAGATAAATTTGCAGGGCTTTCCTTTCTCTACTTTGTTAGGCTTTTCTTTTAAATTTCATTTTCCAAACATAAACCATTATAATACATAAAATGTTTGAAGAAATCTATATAAATTAAAATATGTCTTTATTTTTCACATTCTGCATGATCCTAGACCAGATTTTCCAATATTCTTTTCTGGTTGGCTAACCCACTCCTCCATATTGAGATATCGAAGGCTCCTTCCAGCACTAAGATGCAAGGATTGTGATTCTAGGATACTGACATTTGCTTTGTCGACACTTAAAGGAGAGCTTTTCAACTTCAAACAATAGCATAACTAGTTGCTGTAACAGTTACATTTACATGAATCTTTAAGCAGATGAGCATAACAGCTCTTCATACCACCACCACACTGGACAACTAAAGCTTACGATGTTGTCATAATTTCCTGCAACAGTGAATTTTACAACTGATTATATCCTATAGGAAAAGGTACTGCATTTCTACCTTTTTGAGTTTTCTTTCCCATATTTGTTAATTTTGCACCTAGCCACAATCTTCAAACATCTCCAATAACTTTAATCATCAGTCCCCACTGTGTCATGGCTTCTCACCCTTCTGACTTTGCCCACTGAGTTCACTCTTACTGATGTAATCACACATGCTTTATTGTAGTTACACTCGTCATGGTGCTCATTAGAATTATCATCATTCCTATAGCACCTCAGTTCAATGAGATTAAATGTGCTTATATAATTTGTTGTCATTTTAATTTCTTTACCTAGGTTTTTCATCTAGATGGAAATTTTATTTTATCTGATCAATACATACCTACCCAGTCAAATGTCTCTCAAAAATTGGGAGGCAAAAATCTTCAGTCTAGAGACATTTTTGTAAACCTGGACAGTGGCATTTCACTGACCCTGAATCTATGGGTTCAAAATATTGTCCCATCTTTGTCTTTCAAAGCAATCTATTAAAGCAATAAGCATAAAGCATGTATGATTCATATTTACATACGTGTTGAATTTAGTAAATTAGTTAAGAGTCAAGGTATTTTTGAGAAATATTAAATCTGTTCAACACTGAACAATTCACTGACTTTTGAAAATAGTTTACAACATTCTTTTGCTAAGTTAAACCTTTTCTTCTTTTAAAAATAAATAGACTACACAGACTATAAAGGGGCACTGCCGTTCACCGTGACAATCTATATATTCCTTAACTTTTTTTCTTTTTATGGTCATGGTGTGTACAAATAAATAAATCCACAATAGTTTAAGTCCAGGAATTGTTGTTTGGTTAAAATATAAAAACATAGCTTAAATCAAGGGTTGAAAGCTTGGCATCTCATCATTGCTGTTTAGGTTATAAGGCTTACAATGCCACCTTATAAAACATAAAGTTGTTTATTTTTATGTTCGATAAAAAGTGTGGAGTTTCAGGACTGGGAATAGATTACAGATTGTTCTCCCTTGGTTATTTTTGGCTTTAAGTATATTGATCATTTTATCATTTTCTTGTTTTAAACTGCTTTAAACACAGCACAAATGTTATTCTCATCATGCCAGAAATGGGTTTGGAATTGATTTTGAGTTTCCATCAATTTTACTCTTTGCTCTCTGTGAGAAGTTTTTCACTTGCTTAAATTCAAAAGGATAGTTTTATTCAAAAGATGTCAGAGTACAACATTTAGGGATCCTTATCTGCCCAAGAAAACTCAGATGTTCTGCTTCACAAAAAAATACAAATCTCTGAATTTATTACTGTGGACTTTATTGAAATTAGTGAAGAATCATTCATACAAATGCAGTTTCAAGGACTTCCTCCCTATTTTTCTTCATGGAAGTGTTTGACAAAAGCTTGTATCTTCTGAGAAGACGGCCTGATTGGTCCAGGTTGGCACTGTTTCAGTGTTTGGCCTACGGCGGCTGCTTAGGAATAATTTTGTCTCATCCTCTCTATTTTCCTGGACCGTATCGGACTCAGGCACGTGGTATACAAAGGAAATCCAAGTCCTTTAAAAATGCTATTTCTTTTGCTACTAAAGCCAAGACCAGTTCTACTTTGGCCAAATGATCTTATCAAGATTTAACAAGAGATACTCAGTAATATCTCCAATCTGTGAGAAGACATTCCACGAAGGAAGATACTTCATTACATACAATATGCATGCATTTCCCCTCCTGGTACCAGGAAGGAACGTGATAAAACTTATTCTATTAGTATTAAAAATATTATAACACTGGCAAGAATTTTGTGATAATTATTCATTTCAATTAACTTAAAAAGAAATAAACAAGTAGTTCTTTCCACATTCAAACAGATAGCCCAGATCTACTTTCAGTTACTGCTGAAAATATTTTGGCTTCCAGGAAGGCACCTTACTAACATAGCCACTTTGCCCTCTACTGTGCTGTCACAATTTAGAATTTGTAACCTTTTAGTCAGGTTCTCTAGACTAATTGGATGAAACAACTGCTTTATAGTATTAAGATTTCTTTGCAGAATCCTATGAAAGGAGATCTGCACAGTTCAGATAGCTTGGAAGCCTTGCAGTGACCACAACCCAAATCCTGCCTGCGCTATGTATTTTTTTTTCTACATTTACAGTAATAATTACCTCTATGATAACTGCTAGGATTTAACTTCACACTTAAGAATATAAACACACAGGGAGACATGTAGCTAGGTAAACGTCATTTCTCACCCCATCCTTAGAGCTAACCTGCATTGCTTCATGTTTCAAAGTAAATGGTTCATGGCTTTTGAGAAGTGTCAGGAAATCTCTTCTCCATCTATGTAGGCCTCATTTTACTTGTGTAGTATGATACACCTTAAAACAGAGAGCCCCACGGGAGTGGGACGTTACTTTAAATACAGACTTAGGGGGAAGAGCTCCATCTACTGAATCAGTTAGATCATAGTTTGTACCCTATAGTTATCCCATTCACTACTTTCAACCACTTAGAGGCTCTGGAGAGAATAGAAAAGTTACTGACCTGAGCAGCCATAAAAAAGCGCTTTGAGACTGATGTCATTTTGGATATTTCCCAGATACCCTGAGACCCTTTCCTTTTGCCATTCCCAATTTTCAAAGCTTTCCATGTTTCAGTGTAAAATAAAAAGGGATGCTTTCCTATATGAACCATCTCTTGAAAGAAGTAAAAAGTCATTGGTTATTGAAGGAAATGCCTCTGAGAGTTGGAGAGAAAGCTACAGAAAGAAAATCCCTACCTGGCAGGTTGAGCCACCTAGGTAGGAAGCAAAGAGAAGGGTAGCCTACTTACTCCTGCTGCCGCGCATCACTGCTGGGGACGTCTGCAGCCACCCAGGACCAGCTCCTCTGGGCTCTCCCCGGCTGCACAGTGTTGTTGTGGCATTGGGAATTTGCTGTGGCTTCATAAGATTATGGGGATATGCTTTGGCAAGCCAAAAAAGTCACAAACAAAACTCAAGAGAAAAAAAAATTACAAAAACAGCCGATCTTACTGGAGAAGCTCTTGGCATTTTCCTACATATGCCACAATTTTCTCTGGTATTTCCTGGTTCTGTGATCAGAAAAATTATCATATCATGTTTATTATCGTGGTCTTTTCAGGGTTGCTGGTGGTGACGGGTGGCATAGTAAAGGGCAAGCAAATGGACTTAGGAGTAGCAAGGTAAAGATTCCTTCTCCCAATTGTTTGAAAGCTTTCCAAGAGATCACAGGTTAAAAAGTTTCTTCTTCAGAATAATGAAGACATATGGGTATCATATAGAGAGAAGATGGCCATACTCTTTCCAGATTGGGAAAATAAAATCTTCTTAACACACCAACAGATACAGAACAAAGCAAACTGTATCTGAGTAAACTTGAACGCTAATATAGCTGCATAAAATTCAGGAGTATATAAGACTTAGGAAAATATTTTGAAAATTATTACATTATAAATAGGTGTCATTAAATCTATACATATATTAGATAATTATGTGGAAGCCACAGTAAAGTAGATTTTTAAATTACAAAAAATAATACAAAATTAATAAAAGTTTTGCATTAATGCTAATTCTTTCTCTTATACATAAAGTAGAATTAATATAAATATAAAGTGGATTCTTGTCTCTGTGTTTGTATATATATACATATATATACACACACACACTTATATGTATCTGCACAAAGTATTACTGTCATTGAAAGGTGATATATCCACAGAAATTAAAACTTTGTATTATTTTAAATTGAGTATTTAAAATATCAGCATTAGCCTGGCAGGTTTCTTTCTTTCCTTCTTTTTTATTTTACACATTTAATTTTTCAGGTTCTATTTTAAAGCACGAAATGAAAAACAAATTAGAAAGCAATGCACGTCAATAAGTATTTTATAAAAAAATTCATTTGCATTTATTAGAATATTTAGTTCTCAAAAAAAAAAAAAAACGGCTAATTGGATTTTCTTCAAGCCTTTTCAAGACAAGTTCAGTTCTGAGTCAAGGATAACTATGAGAAATTTCACCTCAAAAGGTAATTTGTTTGGATAGTTATAAAGGCCTGAAAAACGAGATTATCTCCACCATAACTATAACAAAACAGCTAATGAATAAGTATATTCTGGCAAGAATCGATAAGAATTGCAAAGCCTGAGAGGGTCATCGCAGGCTTGAAAAAGGTAACCAAGTGAGGAAACATCAAACGGAGTTAATGGAGATAAAGCATTCTAAAAGATGGAAAGTGTTAACAATCACTGACAGGAAAGAATATTCCTCAACAGTGATGACAACAACAAAACAAAACAAAACAACATAAAACATAACAACCAAAAGCAACTGGAAATACCTATCTCCAGGAGCAAAGTATGACTACTTATTAGTAAGCAAGAGGAGGACCTGCTTCTTTGTCATTTCCTTTGAAAGCTGGCTTTAAAAAAAAAAAAAAAAAAAGGTTGCACAAAAGATACATGTGTTCCTTTTCTGGTATTATTACAGGCCCACCTAGATTTAGCTTTCGATTCCAGATGAGATCAGGCATGTTCAGACTAGCACATCTTTGCTCTGTAAGCACAGAGCTGCTATCATTTCACTGGCAAATTCTCCTATCCCCCAATTTATGCACAATACATACCCTTACAAATCTGCTTAATTTTCTATTTCAGTCAAATACTTCATTGACTTAAATTTTTTCTCGTAATTTACCCTGCTAGTATTAAGCCAAAAGTTAAGGCAGGCAATTCCTATAAGAAAGGAAAGTTGAATAGTACTTACCCTAAGTATAATGTGCAAGCTTTAATGGGGCGATTTACTTTTGCTCTACGATATTTAGAAGGGTGTCCAGGTCTAAACTCAGCTCTCGCCCTTTTCCCTTCTGGAAAACTGAGTAGACTCTCTGAAGGTGCCTCAGAGAGAGATCATACAAATCAGCAGCCTTACCTGTGGCCATTCAGAAGACTGCACTTTGGTGTGTGTTTAAAACTATGAATAAAGTCAGATACAGCGCATGCTCAGCAGGCAATTTAAAAATATTTATAACATTGTTGTTTCAAAAACAAATTTCCTCAAACAAAGCAAAACTCACATTTCTCACCCATGCCAAGTTTAACGTTCTGAGACAAAGCTGTTTTGGAGTTTTCCGCTGAAGGAAAAAGGCTTTTAAAATTTTTTGTTGAACGAAAAATAGTTCTCTCTTCCCTTTTGGGTACCTTTAAAGGGAAGGAATAAATTTCCCTCCAAGTTTTAACAAAATTCACCTCTGTCTATTACAAGGCTTTACAATTTTAAGGTCTGTAAAAAATAATTTTAGAGAAAGTAACAAGAAACTAAAAACTATGGATTTAAATAATATAATAGTCATCTGAACCTTCACGACTGACGTGTTGTGTGTCACTATACAAAATTATACCCAGATATGTATAGGATATATTACGCCATGTATAGATAGAACTACTGTGCATAATATCATACGCATGCCTAGAGAAGTTGTATTTTTCTTTTGCTAACTAAAATCTGAACTCTTCAATACTGAAAAATAATTACATTAAAAATTTAGGAGAAATCCAGTAATAATATCACTACAATTCATCTGTTTTTCATAGCAAGGATGGAGAGGAAGGCAATCACTGATCAACTGGTTAAATTTTGAGATATACAAAATAAAATCTTGATTAAATCGGGGTTTTTAAGTATGAACTGCAGCAGAAATGCCTGTGTCATTCCTGGCTGGGAATTTCTCTCCTTCTCCTTGAGTATCCCTCAGTATTCCATTTTACCATCTATCCCCAAACCCCGAACAGCCCCACCGATCTCACAGATTTTATTTAAATCTCTTACTTAATTCTTAAGTCTCTGAATGAATTTCAGCTCCTGCTCTACTTTCCAAGGGTGCTCAGCTGGCCTTACAAAAGCTCCACAGACAGACACATCGTTCACTATCTCCGATGCTTTCAAGCTCAACAGAGGGTGCCAAAAAAAAAAAAAAAAAAAAAAATTAACGATTAAAAAAAGTTTATTAAAGTGAAACTCGGAGTGCAAATTTGAAGAAGTTGCTTCCACTTTTATTTCGCTCTCAACTCAGCACAGGTGTTTCCTAACTTACGCTGCTGTGCATGCTGATGAGAGAGAGGGTTAAATTAAGGTGAGGGAGTGGGCCAGGGGCTGACCAGACGCCTTTAGGGTCTCCAGCCTTCTGTGTTAATGAGTGTGTTCAAAAGTGGACCCCCCAAAAAGCCTAGAGTGAGGTTTCTTTTTGGCAAATGATTAAACCAGTATACTGAAATAATTAAAGCTTTGTCTTTAAATAAAGCATCAGATCAACAGAACAAAAACAAAGATAAAAATTGCACACACATATGCCTGCGCGCACACACACACACACTCTCGGACACACACAGATACACAAAACTAGCGGGTGAGGGGAGAAGGAAATTAAATAAAAGAAAACAAACAGAGTCCTAACAGGCCATTCTCCGAAAAGGAATCTAAATAAAAAGTCATATGATATCTGATAGTGCAGGACACGTCGCCAAGAACTGGAGCGGATTGCCTACAGGAAGAAAGGGCCAGTGTATTCCAGCTCAAAGAGCTTTTCTTTCCTCCTCCTCTATTTTTTTTTCCCTTTTCTCCTCCACTGTGAATGTGTTACTCTCAGGTCAGACCCACGAAGAATCCCAGAATGACAGCTATCACCTGTCACTGTACTCCTGGAGACACAAGTAGCTGATAGGAGCTGCCTCAGTTGGGGTCGAGAGGAGCTAGTGCAGCTTTCAGGAACAGCCTCTTATCCTAGCCCCTCTGCCCCTTTCAAAGATACCCTTGGTCACATTAAAAACAAAAAGAAAAAAGAAAAGAACAAAACGAAAAACAAAACTGCAGGCACAACAGCCTGTAGCAACAAAGGAGTTCAGAGGGGAAAAAAAAAAAACAAGCAAAAAAAAAAAAAAAAAAAAAAAAAAAAAGAAAAAAGAAAGAAGAAAGAAAGAAAGAAAGAAAAAAGCACTTGCATTCAATTATAAAACTTTTTAAAGACCGAGTTTCTTTTATTTGACAGCGTTCTTTTAATGGTCTTTTTCTCCTTAAGCATCAAAAATTCTATAAAATACAGAAAAGTCTGAAGGTAGTTCAAGAATTTTCCTAAAGAAAACATGCAACTGTTAGAAGTGAGTTACCCTGGAAAATTTTGGATTTGCCAAAAGTTCCCCTCATTCTAATATCTTTCAGCAAGTTCAAGTGCTAACACTGGCCACCTAGTACTTGTTTTTTCTCTGAGGGTCATTACTGAGGCAACACATACATAGTAAGGTTTTCCAAAAAGACTCCTTGTTATCAAGTTACTTCAAACATAAGGCACTCACAACCTCCCAGCCAGGAGGGTTTACTGATGAGGCGTCACACTCTGCCCTGATATGTACTAACACCCTTAGGAAGCAGTTACATAAATGCATCCTATAAATATGAAAAAAAGGTATAGACCCACATTTTCCCCTACAGTTTCCCTCCCCAGGGATATGAATAGATTTTATTTTCAAGAAAAGGATTAAAAAAAAAAAAAGAGGAAAAGAGTTTCTGATTCTTGAAACAACTGTTGTAGCTGTTTTCCACTTAGCAAAATAGTTATCTGTAGTTAGGTACCATACACAATATATATTTAAAGATTTTTGTGAGGCTTGTGACTTTTTCCCCTTGTTTAGTTTTGCATCCATTATGTACCTTAAAAAGATACCCAAACGACAATCAAAATAAAAATATGTGAAGAGGAACTTTTAGAAAGAAAACATTTTCTTGGGTTTATAATTTGACGGAATTAGTATTAAGATACAAATGTACAGCTTATGTAAAAGATAAAACTGTTTACCACATTTTCCACAGACAGTTCACATCCTTATTTATACTTTTCTTTTGTTGAAGCATTAATTGGAAAATGATAAGCATTCTGGGATGTTTGCTACCACACAAATTCCTGGTAAAAATATACATACATAGGCAAAAATTCAAATGAACACAAAGCTACGTGGCAATCTGAATAGTTGAAAAATCTATCTAGACTATATTTTGCTTGAACTAGTGTATCATAGATGGGGCAAGTAATCTCTCTGGAGGTTTGTCATTTACGTAATTAGAAACAAAAATAAAATACAAATATTCGCTTCTATACTACCTTTTCTTAATAACTGACAAGTGTCACAGTGGTACCTTTTAAACAGATGGATGCGAAACTTGCGAGATCGAATGGATTGATGTACCCCATTGGTATTTTGGAAACCCAAATTCCATAATTAACTTTTTACCCAAGTGGCAAAAGTAGCTGTTCTCACCACGAAATTGATTTGATGGACTCGTGTTTTTTCTTCCTTAAGATTTTGGGCACCCAGAAAGGGTAAAGAGATGGTATGAGAAGATGCATCCTGAACAACTTTTATTGTGAGTAGAAAAAAATAGCATAGAGTGAACATAAGAACAGTTGGATTTAGAAAGATTAAAAGAGGAGAAAAGAGCAACAGATCCAACTTAATTAGTCTTTTTCTTTTTAATTTTTTCACATATATATATTGGGATGATGGGGAGAAAAGATAACTGGATTTCTTTTGAATGTCTTTGTGTCTTTACAGAGTGAATGTTCTGTTCCTGTCGCTTTCTTTTTAGGCGAAAAACTAATAAAAATAGAAAAACATATATCAGACATTAAGCTCACTCCCCCCCCCCCCCTTTCCCTTTGTAAAGAACTCTTTGTTCTCTAGTGAAAATGCTGAAAAATCCCCGGGCAGCTACTCCCTGAAACAAGTGCAAAACACTTAGAGGCTTTTGGGCTGGCTGGGAGCCAGAAACCCTCCCGCTGTCTGGTTAGAAGAGGAAAAAAAGAAGAGAGAGGGAGAGGGAGAGAGGGGAAGAGGGATGGGGGTGCAGAGAGAGAGAGGAGAGAGAGTAGAGAGAGGGGGGAAGAGAGAGAGAGAGAGGGAGAGAGAGAGAGAGAGAGAGAAATTGGAGCTTCCTTTAATAGACATAGGAAGCAGCGTTTTTTTCTTTTTTCTTTTTTTTCAAAACTGGCGGTCAAGCGTTAAGTAACTCCCGTCTAAATCCACCTGCTAGAAATGAACTTGGGTAACCCCCCAGGGGTGCACAAAGACAGGGAAGACAGTAACATACTCCATACTCTTTCCCACCCCCCCGTTGTACTGCTTCCATTCTTTCTGCTCCCATACACAAATGCCCACAGCTTCTCACGCCGCCCCTCTTACCCCCCAACAACAAACACAGCAAAATACATGCTCCCTCAGTCTCCTAAAAAAAAAAAGGCTTTTCCATCTCGGTTGCGACACAGTGATAAGGGGTAGCGAACATCTCATACCTGGTGTGAATGCTAATCAGTCAGGAGTTCTCCTTTTCCCAAGACAGGGAACTGTTTCCTTCCAAATTTATTAGAACCTCCTCCACTGCCTCTTTGAAAAACCTTCTTTGTCACCCTCTCCCAAGTCCCGATACTTCTTTAAAAAAAAAATGGCTTCGGAGCTCCTTCTATTCTTGATATTGATTCTCTCTCTCTCCCCCCACCCCTCCTCCTCTCTCCTGTCTGTGTCTCTTCTGAGTGGTCTATTGATAAGTCCCTGGAGGCACTGGGTCAGCCTGCCCGTAGGAAACCAGACACAATGCACAAATCTCCGAGTGCCATTCTGCCATCAGCAAGCAGACCACGTTTAGGAGAGAGAGAGAGGAAAAAAAAACAGTAGAGCAAGAGACAGAGAGAGAGAGAGAGAGAGGAGAGAGAGAGAGGAGAGAGACACCAACCGAGGGAGGGAGAGAGAGACTGAGAGAGAGGAAGAGAGAGGGGGAAGGGGGGTGAGGGAGGGAGGGAGAGAGAGAGAGAGAGAGAGGGAGGAAAGAGACACGGGGAGCGAGTGTGTGTGAGAAAAAGACTGATTGGAACAGGAGGGAGGGAGAGAGAGAAAGGGAGAGGGAAAGAGAGCGCGAGAGGGAGAGCGGCACTGCCAGTCAGGTTAATCATCCCTACTTTAATTAGCTGTTCGGCTTAGACATAAAACAATTGAATTTGAATGATCTGTCAGCAGGCTCGGCTGAACCAAAGGGGAAAAGCGAATATTACAAAAAGACTGTTGGTGTGTTCTGATAAGCAATACTGCTCGTACTGACAAATCCTCAAAGGGGGAACTATTAAAACTTACAACTAAACAAAAAGTGCAAATACAAATGGCACTAGATACAGGTCTTTAAAAAATGGAGTTTTCTCCCCTAGTTTTATGAACCATAGATATTTGTGTGCGGGTGCCAACATATTCGGGGTTTTCGTGTAATGTGTGAAAGTTTATTAACGATGGTTTAGGAGTGTAGCAGACAGATGCTGCAGAGAACAAGACAGGTACAGTCAGATGCAGAATCTAGATCTTGGAGGGAGATGGATGCTGGAAGGAGAGGCACCGTGGCAAGAGATCAGCACACACAAAGTCAGTGGGCAGACAGGCAGACAGATTTTAAGCACTGCACGATCTCGTCTAAAAAGGCAAAAGTTCTGATGCAATAATAGGTGCAAAACAATCCATCCATCCTCCTCTCTCGGGTACACTCCAAGGTACAGTTAAAATGGATTAATCATTGTGACAAACAGAGCTGGCAAGGCAGACGATGGCAGACACTGAAGGCAATTTGCAGACCCAGAGAATACAGAAAATACAGCGCTAGAAAAAGCCCCAAAGATCAATCTCTTTTAACTCCCAATTTAGCAGAGGAGGAAACTGAGGTCCAGAGTGGACGCTAGAACCCAGGGTTCTGGGGGGCTCACCAGGCCAGTGTTCTTTCCATTATACCAGCTAACCTCTAGTATTCTTTACAGATCTGGTCCAACAGGTATGGAAATTACCCTTGCCTCCAGAAGAACAAGATTCTTCCATCTATGGAGTTAGTGCACGAACATCTAATATTTCAAAATGTTTAAATAGCCAAGTTAAAAAATATATATACCCATTTTGAAAGCTAAGGATAAAAGATTTAAGTCCTTAATTCATTTTTAGAGAAAAGCAGAAAAATATAACATTGTAAAGGCCCTGTCTCAGCACGGTATAGCTCCTGTCGCGTTCCCAAGCTAATGAAGGCTAGTGGATTGATCTGCCAAGACCCGGAGTTTACATGTCACTCTGGTAAGGCTGTCTGTTCTACACATGACTGTGCAAGAAGATGTGGTTCTCTCACACCACTCACTTCTAAAACGCAGGCACACTGTGGATGAAAGCGATGGAGTCTTTCAGCTTATGATGTAGTTTTAAATCATGGATGAGATTTTCTACCTGGAAGATTAGCCATGGACAACTTTTCCAATATTTCAATCGAAAATGAGCTACTAAAATAGAAAGGGAAAACTGTATGTTGTGTCCACAAATTTGGTAGTATCTTTTTGGGGGATACACATGACCCTATTCAGTTAAGGATTCCCTCTTGGCAACAGATAAGTGAGGGCACATTTTTGTAAGGGGGAAAGAGGTGCTTATGAAAAGAACAATACCATCGGATGTTACTGGGGAGATTAAGTCTCTTGTCCTAAAACAGAAATCAGGCATATACGAAAGGAAAAGCTATCTCCCAGTCATGTTTCAGCAACGACATTGCTACTTAGGGTGAAAGAAGAAAGCTGAAAGAAACGTCAGGCACCTGGGAACCCACTCAAAGGCAAGTAATCTGAGAGAAGTCACAGCCAGAGTAATTGAGTTTATTTACACACCAACCTCTTTAACAATGGCTTCTGTGCTGTGCCTAAAACACATGTACCACGGTGGTCAATCAGTTTGAAGTCAATCAGTTATTTTGACATTAACAGATCTTCCTGCAAGTCTCAAAGTATCAGATAGGTAAGTGCCCAGAGGACAGCAGTCAGTTCTGGGTAATGTATGCTGGTGAAGTGAGTAAAAAGGGCCTGGGCTTTAGAGCAAACGCATCTTTAGAACACTGTATTTGCATAAGTCACGGCCACTCTCAGAGCCTCAGTCTTCCCATCTGTAAAAGGTGATAATATTAGTCTCACAACGTTAAGGATGGCCTGAGCTAACATATATAAAGTAGGCAGTGAGTCATTCCAGGGTAGTTACTATGGAGGAAGGCATAACCTGAAGCTTTACATAAACAAAACTGTCTATTATGGCTGTACTGAATGTGTATATTCAAAACATGCAGGTTCAATACATGAAAGCACACGACAAAGCAAGGATCTAATACACAGATCTCTATTAGAAAGGGTTGGAGCCAGGCATGGAGACTCACTCCTGTAATCCTAGTGCTGTGGGAGGCTGAGGATGGAGGATCACTTGAGGCCCAGAATTTGAGACCGACCTGAGCAACATAGTAGGATCCTGTCTCTACAAAAAAATTTTAAAATTAGCCAGGTGTGGTGGTGTTTACCTGTACTCCCAGCTACTCAGTAGGCTAAGGAAGGAGGATCCTTTAAGCCTAGGAGTTTGAGGTTGCAGTGAGTTATGATGATGCCACCCACTGTACTCTAGCCTGGGTGACAGAGCAAGACCCTGTCACTCACAAACAAACAAACAAATAAACAAAAAAGAGTTTGCAGTAAAGATTGTAAAGTTTAGAACTATAAATTTCTATAATCTAAACTTCAAGGATGCTAGGTCATATGGAGTTGTATTATGTCTCTGTTCCCATACTTTAGTATATTTTCTGGCTCACAATAATGATGGCTGGCATATTACTGAGTACTTGATTTGTGCTAAATATTCTGTTACCTGCTTTACACTTTTAAAAATCATACTTTAGCATCACAACAACCTTATATGAATTAGCTATGACCAATATTCCCATTTCATACAAAAAGAAAACTGAGGTATAGAAAGGTTACATAACTTGCTCAAGACTACATACCTAGTAAGTATGGAACTGGGAATTAAATGCAGGCAATCTGACTCAAAGCCTGCATTTAATCCTCAGCCATGGTGCTATACTGGCATCACGTAAATTTGTGTTGAATAAATGAGCAAATGAATAAAACACCAGTATTTTGATTTCAATAGAGATAAGTTAAAATCTGTGCACAAACACCGAGAGGACCTTGTGCTCGGATTATTTTGTACCTTTGCTGTAGCTCACTCCAGGTGCAGCCCTCCCTTCCTCCGAAGCCAGGGCGAGCCACGTCCCTGCCCAGTGTTGCAAATGGATGTGGTGAAGATTGCTGACCACGACCACCCAGGGCATTTAAATATCTGACGGCATTTTCAGCACTTCGAGGGGAGTGTTAGCACACGGGTTATTAATTGGCTTAATTCCAGTTCAGATAATTACATCGTGTCTCTTTAATTTTTCCCTGACTATGCTATTCTTCATTTCCTGTCACAAATGTGCTCTTTAAAAAAGCATATGTACACATACAAACACATAGTTATATTTAAGGTCTACATAATAATTTAGGGTGCTTTTTCCCCTAAATGATCAGTGTATAGTAGCCATGTAACAAATGAATGAACAGGCCAAAGAATTAAAGTCATTGCAAAATAAAGACAACTAGTTGAAGCTAAGATTTCTGTTTGGCACTGAAATAAACAGATTTTTAAATGATTTCCTTGGTGACAGGATTCCAATCATTTTTTTTTTCCTAATGGGCAGATATTTCCAGAGCTGATGACCTGCTCATAATAAGATGATTTCCTTATACTATGTAGTTTCCAGGACAAAAACACCAAGGAAAACTCTGATCTTTTGGAGTAGAAAATGCGCCTTGGTCCTGAATGGCATAACATATTGAACTCATGGATTTTAGAACAGTTATTAATCCAGTTATTAGACCCTGACTTACTTGGCAGGTTTTTCATCTCCAAACATGTTACTAGAATAATCTTCAAATTATAGAAGCAAAGGACAAGGGATCCAAATTTAATAAGCGAAGGAAAGTTTCACAGTCATAAACACGCAGACCCCTTCTCCTTTCTCCTCAGAATTCTTGACTTCTAAAATACAGTGTCTACGTGATACCAGAAAAACTCTCCCAAAGGCCCACATTTTAATCATGTGTGCAAAGAGGTATGTCCCTACAGCAGTCTGGTTTATCAGGCCCCTTCATGTACATTTGTATGAATAAGTCATCAAATATAGAAAGTGCAGAAAAATAAGAGACTTAAGGGTTAATTTACTGTGCATGACGGTTTCTAGATGTTTGCTTCCTCAGCCTTTAGTTCAAAATTCTATGCCTACTCTGCACATAATAATAAATGCCATAATTCAATGTATGCCATAATTTGATTTACTTTCGAGCACCTTTTCTGGTTCAGCTCTCAAAGCCTTCCTTCTTATAAACTTCCAAATTATTCTTTGTGGCCCTCTGTGAATCATCATTTAAAGTTGGTCTTTACAGGATGATCCCTAATGCTATAGAGAGATTTGTATCAAACTAGCCCCATTTCCTTTTGAGAATCAGTGGTCAAGTTCCACCTTTATCTGAGAACAAGCCAAAGTAAATTTTTTTTTAACGTGCCTTTTCCTACCTTTTTAACCCCTATAATAACAACAACAGTTTCTCTGTGTCGGCCTGTAGTTTGTTACTCATGCCTAGAGACAAAGCTCTTGGAGGGCGAGGTCTTTTCACTCTGCCCGGCATAGTTCATGTGTTGTTTGGTATCATACCTGCCATGGGGGAAGATGATATCCCAGAAAAGCTGGAGGCAACAGATATTAATGCTCTTAATTCTTCACATGCAAACATAATTTTTTTCTTTCTGTGCCTCAAGTTTCCAATATGTAAAAGGAGTACACTTATCCTGAGATTAGTAATTTGAGGTTTAAAGTAATATTTTGGGGGTAGGATACTTAGGAATTAGCTAGCTAAAAGCATTTATTTATATTGGTTATTTTCACAGCTTTAACATTATTTTTACAACAAGAAGTCCCTGGATAACACATTCTATATTTAAAATTAAGGTGAATTTTGAATTCAAAGAAAATTAGACAAGATTTATCCTAAATGTTAGAGATGGTAAGTAAGCACTTGGTTTTTAAATGCTGTTTATGAATAGCCTGACAGATTTTATGGAAGCAGAAGGTATTCAGGAGAATCTCCAGTTCTCTCAGTTTATTGAGAAGAACTGAGTGGCAGAGATATTTTATCTGATAAGTTTAAGGTCAGACAACTTGGCATACGCAAAACCAGTACTAAACCCCTGTTTGTCTGTCCCTGGTCCCACACTCTCTGCACACATACTTTTTAAGATGGTTTATATACTCTTGCTTTTCAGAGCCCTGGTCACTTCCTTTTGGATATATTTTATTAAAGGAACTCTTAAATTCTGGTGCTGAGAAAGAAGTACCATATTCCTATGCAACTATGGTAGGCTGAACAATGACCCTCTGAAATATACCCACGTCCTAATCCCCAGAACCTGTGGATGTTACCCTATATGGCAGAAGGGTCTTGCAAATATGATTAAATTAAAGCTATTAAATGGAGAGATTATCCTGGATTTTCTAGGTAGACTCTAGATGTAATCATAAAGGTTTGTATAAGAGGCAGGCAGGAGGATCAGAGTCATTAATGGGAGATGTGATGACAGAAGCAAGAGGTTGGAGTCATTTGAAGAAGGAGGCATGTGCCAAGGAGTACAGAGCCTTCTAGAAAACAGAAAAGGCGAGGAATGGCTTCTCCCCCATAGCTTCCAAGAGGAACCAGTACTACCAACACCTTTGCTTTAGTACAGTGGAACTGGTTTCAGACTTCTGGCCTTTGGAGCTATAAGAGAATAAATTTGCAATTTTTTTAACCACTAAAGTTATGCTAATCTGTTATAACAGCTACAGGAAATTACCACAGGGACCATCAGGTACCTTGATCTGAACATTACCTTTCAACATACATGAAATATTTCTTAGCTTTTTTAAAAAAAAATTTATTTTAGCAGCTATACTACCATGTTGGTTCAAATCGCACTTGTGATGTAAGAATCCTTACCAGTCTTCACAAAAATATTGACTAGGGTAAGTCAAGGATAGGTCTTTCCCTGTTGCCACTAAGAATTTCCTTCTACATTGACGTGAAACCATCTATCTAAAGGTTGTTGGTTGCAGCAGATCCATCTAATCACATTTGCTCGTGTCCAGTCTCACACCAGCTTTTCACTAGTGGTTTGGTGGTCTTATCTCCAAGTCAATCTAGTACTACTAGTGCTAGATTAGAGGCAAACCAAAAAAAAAAAAAAAAGTGTTTCTGTGCACAGTTCTTAACTCATTTAAAACAGTGAAGTGCTCTCTTGCTAGCACCTCTACCCCACATCTGTTTTACACTTTACCAATTGAGGTCAGAAATGGAGAAAAAAGGCAGCAGAAGGCAGCCTCTGAGAAATACATTTTCTACTCATATGACCCCTTTGCCTTAATGTGGCGCTGCCATTCAGGTGCTGCATATGTCTACAGGACAGAGTTCCTAAAAGAGAGTCCTTTGACCAATGCCATCAGCACTGCCCAGAAACTTGCTAGAAATATACATGCTTGGGCCTTACTCTAGACCTACTGAGTCAGAGATGCCCTTTAGGTGATTCTAAAGCCAGCTGAGAAATAACCATTATAGGGCAAATCTGCGAGACTCAGCAAAGCTAATGAAAACGCATGTTAGACTGAATAAGATCAATGGCCAAGCTGGGTGCAACTGCAGCTCTGTCATTTGCTATGTGCCCTTAGCACATGTTCTTAGTCTGTTTGTGTCCTTATATATACGATGGGAGTCATAATGATAATAACTGCTCTGTCTATGCAAAAATTTAATGTAGGATTTAATAAGATGATGAATATGAAAACCTTATATAACTTTAGGTTATAGTGTTATTATAATAACCCTAATATAGTGTAAAAGATACATCCATTTGGATTGTAAGTGTCCTGGGACTCAATTGTTGACAATATCACCTTGATATTTCATATCCACTGAGGTTCCGAGGTTGTAATAGTAACAAAGTTCAAGAAGCTTCAGTTCTGCAAACCAAAAGGAAGGCTGGAAGTCTGTAGATATTTAAAGGATGTGATATTGAATGGAAGACCCACTGACATTCTTAGTCTGCAGAGCCAAGTGCTGAATTTCTTGATTTAAAACTCTACCTTTCTATTCATCAGGTTGCAAAATTTATTGAAAGATTTGAATTATGTGTTGTCAATGAAAGTTTGTGGCTTATGGTATTTACAGCCTCAATACTTTATCAAGTTCCAGTCACGCTCAGTTTTAGTAAAGTGGCCCATGGTGATCTCTTTCATTTCCATATCATATTCTTAAAAGGAAGAAGCTCCAGGAAGCCAGTTCGAAGACAGCTGATTATGTTCACATATTTTTCAATGAAAATGACATAAATCCTGGTAGACAGAAAGGATTGTCCATATCAGGACTGAGCTTCCTGATACTGAAGTCCAAACTCTGATATAACCAGATTAGATACAACCATGATTTTTATGGAAAATCATCAGAATTGTATCCACTCTCTGAGTAAAGAAAACTTACAGTATCTACCAACAGCACTATGTATGTGTGTGGGTGGGGGCTTGGGGGAAGCACCTCTTAGATGGTGGCTGACCATCTCTTTTCCTTCTTGTATGAGATCATACCACCTATGCTTTTTGGCCAAAGGGCTCTTCGGCCCTCTTAAGATTAAAGTCTAGCATCACATTTCATCAACTCCTCTGTGGCTTGTAGGACAACTGTGGTGTGGCAAAGATTCTATTTGGGTCGCTTTTTCCTCTGAGCCAGTCACAATGTGCATCAGGAGAAGCAGCTGTACCTTTTAAGAGCTCTGTGTCCTTAAGCAAGTCATCTGTCCTTTTAAACTTCATAGATTTTTCATTTGTAAAACATGGATAATATGTGCCTTACCAGTCTCACAAGTTGATTTGAAGATCAAAATGTTTAAAATGGATGTTGTAAACTAAGGATCTCATTTGTTTGGTATTACTGATGTTATTATTGTTTACTTTTCAATAGGAAAGGAAAAGTTTGTATGTTTGGTATGGTAGCTTGCACACTTTGAGACATTTAAGCTGTACATGCCTTAACAGTTTACCCTTGAACTTACACTACTCTTTCTGTCAGGTTATAACTAATATGGTAACTAAGGTCCTACGTAATCTCTATTTTGACTGTAATCAGTTATACATTCAATAGATATTGCTGCAGAATTTACTATGTTTCCATTCTGGCCATCTCAACTTTGAACATATGTATTCCCTCAGTAAGAACAAATTTGGTATTACAAAATTAAAGAAACCATAACATCCAAAGCTGGTATTGAGGGGGTAAAAATATCTTCAAAGGCTATTTTTTGATTGGTTACTACCATTAGCAACTTAGAAAAATCCATTAGTTCAACAAGCATTCCTGAGAGAAAATTTGTAGCAAAGGGAGTAGGAGTTCAACATTTAAAAGAATGGGAACATGAATTCTACCGCGATGCAAATTATTATTGCTTGGACGTCCCAAACTTGGTTTAAACAAACCTACAAGATGAATTCAGGTGAAGAGCTCATGGACTATTGGTATTGAGATAACTATAATGGTATGTGGTACTCAGTCAATGAATCCTCTAAATAGAAGGGACATTAACTGTGTGATACATTTTAATATAAATCATTAAAGTGATTGTGCAAAGAATACCTCTGATTATCTTGAAGTGTTATTGAAGTCTTTAATTGTGTACACAATTCCACATTTTCTGCCATGCATCCCTTGCTAGATGACACACTCCCTGAGGACCAGCCCCAACTTGTACTTCTCCAAATTTCCCACTGCCCAAGAACAGTGGTTTACAAATAGCATTTGCTTCCCAACTATCAGCTGTTTAAATGGATTAACTTTTTATTGGCTTTTCTTGGGGGACAATGAATGCACATAGAGTGACCACAGATAAATGCATCATTATTACTGAGCTGAAAGTTAGGATTCTTAATTTTTTAAAAAAAAAATGCATCAGGCCACTTATTTTTCTCGTGTGACACTTCACCTGACTAATTAGAGAAGAGAATGGAAAAACATGATTCTCTTTTAAAAGACTCATTTTACGTGCAACAGTTTTAGGAATTCAGCTTATGTGTCAAGTAGAGTCATTCTATACAATGATGGTGACTGTGAGTCTCTATGTACTACCGTTTTGACAGAAAATATTTTAAATTAAAGCAAGCTACTGATAAAATTACATAAATATAAATATGCACTCTCCCACAAACACACATCTGCACATCCGTAAGCTTAAATTAATGCAAAGAAAAGATATATTCTTTTGTTCTAGTGGAATACAAATGATGAAGACTAATAAATGAATAAATAAAACTGTAGGTAACCAAATCAATGTCTGCTCAATTCTGGTCAAGGAGGTGACATGAGGTTTCCCTTTGAATCAGAGAATGTAGTGGATAAAAAGGACGTGAATAGCTGGGGGGATTTCCCGAGGCCACTGCAGACCAGCTCAGACACTGTTAAGAGCCTCATTTTCATGAGACTTTTGGTTGCATTTGTAACACTTGCTCTGGGTCCCCTAGAGCATTAAGTGCCACATCATAGCATTACAGGAACAGGACTGAATGTGAGAAGGTACATTACAAGGTTCTTTTCCTTTCAGATCCAGGTATTCGGGAGTCTGTAGACATTTTCAAGATTCCTTTTTTCCCCTTTGTCTTTCCTTCTGCCCCTGACACCCTATATACTACTTCAAATAGGACTAAGTGGAGAGGACTTTTTATTCTCAGTAAAAACCTAAATTCTTGGACTTTATTTAAAAACAAAAAGACCAACCATAAATCCTATGGATTAGCACAATTAATTATTTCCATAGGTGAAAGATCTTTTATTTAAAAAAAAAGAAAAAACCTGGTCTGACTGGTAAGTTTGTTCTAGATTAAGGATTTAGCTACAGTTTGGGGAATGTTTGTTCTCTATTAGGCTCAGTGCATATTAATTGGTACATATTTTAGTATCTCACTACTGTATTAAATTATTAATAATTTGAAATCATTAACTGGTACTGCCACCATTTTTCTGAAACAGTTACACCTGTTTCTCTTAAGTTTGGTTCAGAACAAAAAATCTGAAGTCTAATTTTTTAAGAAAACAAATGGGAATTTCAGAAAAAACGATAGAAATCACCAAAAGAAAGAGGTGAAATGTTAGGATGATTATGGAGAATAGAAACTCACTTAATCTTCAAAACAAATGTAAAAGACAGGCGTGCCCCTGTTTTGCAGATGAAGAAGCTGAGGCTCTGAGGTTAACTAGTCTCCGCCAGGTGCAGAGTTAAGAGGTGGCGGCGTTGTGGTTCACCCCACATCTGTCTGACAAAGCCAGGTCGTTCTTTTACATCCTCCATTCTCCATCTTCCATTCTCCTGAGACGTTTAAGGCTTCTGACTATCTAGGAGTTTCTTGGGATCTTCCTTAAGTTTCAGGGAGTAAAATAACAATTTTAACAACTACTTGATATATACATGTGTGTTTATATCAAAAGAGTAAAATAATGATCACAACAGCTATTAAATATATACATATGTATGTTATCTATCACGCATATATATTTAAAATATATGAAGTATTGCACACTATATATCCCATAAATACAGTAGAGCCTCCATAGTTGACCACCTTCCTATAGTAACTACCTCCTTACATTGACCTAATTTTCATAGACCGACATGCACCATATGTACTCAATGGATGTTCCTTATGTGGGCCACCTCCACCTGTTGGCCAGTTTGTTCCCTTAGGTGGTCAACTTACAGACATTCTAGTGGGCTTAATAATAGCCAACACCGACTAGCACTTACAATGCACCAAATATATTATTCTAAGTACTTTATATCTATTTACTTTGTCCTCCTAACATCTCTCTAAAGTAGAAATTATTATTATTGCCCAGTTTTACAGATGACAGAAGGCATACAACTAGTAACTAGTAGCCCAACCTCCTGTCTGCTACGCTGACACTTTCATGGACTATTTCCTTTTTGTTATCTCCTTGAGAAGATACCTGACCTCTGGCCTATTCTATTTTTAAGACTTTGCTCCCTCTTGGGGGATAATGAGTTGATGTTAGAGGCAGTAGAAATCACATGTTTCCCAGTCAATTGTATACTTGCTAGGGAACAAATACCCCATTTGTGGAAAATTCCCAAATTTTTAGAAGAGAAAGTCTTTAAAGCAAGATATTATGGCCTGTGAAGTGGGGGAGACACTTTGGGCAGGTGGAAATTCTTAGCCTCTCTAATCATAACATATGTACAACCATCAATACATAAACCTAATTTAATTTAATATACTTAGAAAGTAAGTAGAAAGATATGTAAGAACCCAGAAATGTAATATTTAGATTTGGGAGAAAATAAATACCACATAACTAAAATACATCACAAAATAAAGGTGGATACCATAATGGGTTGCTAACAAAATTCTGTATGGTTTAGTGACTTGAGGAATCTAATTTGATGGTGGACACTGAAAAAAGTTACCTGAAGCAGGCAGGGTTTGAGATAGACTTTGGAGTATGGGAAAAAATTCCAGCAATTATAAATTGGAGAGAAAGGCTTGGCACCCATACCTCAGTGAGTAGGGTACCAGCCACATACACTGAGGCTAGCAGGTTCAAGCACAGTCCAGGCTAGCTAAACAGCAATGACAATTGCAACCAAAAAATAGCTGGGCATTGTGGCAGCCCCAGCTACTTGGGAGGCTGAGGCAAGAGAATTGCTTAAGCCCAAGAGTTTGAGGTGAGCTGTGATGCCACAACACTCTACTGAGGGCGACATAGTGAGACTCTGTCTCAAAAAAAAAAAAAAAATTGTAGAGAAAAATTTTAGGAATGGGGTACAGAATGAACTTAAGTAGGTGATAGGTAATCATACGGTGTGTTTGGGGTCCATTTGATTAGCTTCTAGACTTCTCCAAGTATGGCAGAAGGAGTTTGAGATACTCCAGGTGAAACATCCAGGTGGAAATGTCCAATTAGCCACAGGAAACACCAGTATCTGAAGTACTGAACTCTACTGAACTCCAGGACTAGATATAATAATGTTTAGAACTTCAGGGGGATGATCCATATGTCTGTGGCTCTATGGGTTCCACGAAATTGCCCACAGATTTCAAGAGTGCAATAAGGGGAGAAAGAAAGGCAAATTTATATTTTGTGGGCAGATGAAGGGAGACTGGATGAAAGAGCAAGAAGGATTATTTAGATGAATAGGAGAACCACAAAAACAGATGCTATGGAGAGTGAAGGTAAAGAATGCTTTAATGAATGGAGATAAATGATCAAAACAGTCAAATCATAAACAGTGAACCTAGCACTGGGAAGAAAAAGGTGTATCAGAGAGCCAGAGTCTTCATCATTGTACTCAAATTTAATCCTTTCTACTTTCCCCTACACTCATTTTTGTAGATAGCAGCACACATATAAGTTCTGACATTTAAGTTCATGCACTTGCCACGTTGCACTTACTTTTGCAGCACTCTATAAACAAGTTGGTAAGGCTTCATAACCTTGGTATATCAGTGTCTCACTACTGTGTTCTTGTTGATAATGTGTTGTTGTCTTGCTGAGTGGCATTCATTATTTTTGTTGTGTATTTTTATGTGCTGTCATGAAAATGTCTGTGCTTATATAAGAGCAATGAACAAACTTGTAGATTTCTTATTATACTTGGCAAAAGCAGATGTGAAATCAGGGACATGTTGATCCAAGATTATAGATATAATGCTATGAAGAAAATGGCAGTATACAAATGGATTAGATGTTTTTCTGAGAGGAAGGAAAGTTCACTGATGAAGAGAGGTCAGGGTGGCTAGTAAAGAGCAGAACTGATGAAAACACTGCAAAAATTTTGTTAAATTGTGTGTCAAATCATCAGCTCACTATGAGAAGCATGGTAGACCAAGTAAACATTGATAGAGAAACAGGAAAATCTTAAGTGAAAATCCTGACCAACAACTCACAGCTCTTGCCTCATAACAATGCACCAGCTCACACAGCACTGTCTATGAGTGTGTTTTTAGCCAATTAAAAAATAACTGTATTGGAACTCCCTGCCTAGTCACCTGATCTGGTCTCCAGTGGCTTTTTTCTTTACTCAAAGATAAAGAAAACATTGAAAGAAGGTCATTTTCATGACATTCAGGACAACAAGGGTGATAATAACAACTTTGATGGCCATTCCAGAAAAAGAATTCCAAAACTGCTTTGAAGGGTGGACTAGGTGCTGGCACCAGTGCCTAGCTTCTGAAGGGGAGTACTTTGAAAGTGACCATAGTGATATTCAGCAATGAAGTACATAGCACTTTTTCTGGGATGAGTTCACAGACCTCATGAACATCTTTTTTTCTGGGGAAAAATTATGGCATTAATAACTGTGAAGCAAACTATACCTGGAAGGTTTAAGGAAAATTAGTAGAATACAGACTATATTGTTTGATTTTTATTTAAAAGACAACTGACTTTGTAATATGCAAATTAATTATTCCTTGGTGGGAGTGTGAACATATTTGTATTTTACTCAATAAGTATTTTTGAGCCTTTCCTATCTGCCAGGCATCATGCTAAGTGCTAGAATCCATAGAAATTTCCATCAGTGCTTAGGCGGCTTTTACAGGGGAGTTTTGCTTCCAATGTATGGTTGCAAAAAAGTTGATGCCTTTGTGACCATGAATTTTAGTCCTAGCCTCTAAGAGTTTCTGTGGTCATGTTAGTAAGAGCATATTTATGTGTGCCTTTTATAAAGTTTTGAATAATTTTTGGTATCAGCAAAAGGTGCTTAAGAAGAACAAATCAACTCAAAGCCAACACAGGGATTAGATCTCTTGCTTTGGATGGTGGCAGTCTAGCAAGGGAGCAAGCAGGGATATTTTGTTTCAAGTACTCAAAACAATTATGGAAATCTTATCTTTGATTGTATTCTCTAAAGCAGTGGTTCTCAACCTTCCTAATGCCATGACCCTTGAATACAGTCATGACCCACAGGTTGAGAACTGCTGCTCTAAAAAATAGAGGCAAGAAGAACAATAAACTTTAGACAGAGAATTAAAGAAAAGGTTGAACACGTGTTCCAACTTTTGGGTCAAAATGTAGTATGAAAGCCACGAGGAAGAGGACCCACAAAAGCTATCCTTGGGACTTCTTTCTAACTTATTGGTATGTATTATTTTTATTTTTTTGTATGTGTGTACATTTTTCTGATACTTCCCTCATACATCACTTTAGCCTTTCCCCGATATGTATAAATACTTTTTCTCCTACAAAATATGGAATCTTGCTACATATATTTTTTAGTATCCTGCATTCATTCTTCTAAGACATATATATTTTTTAATCCTACATGGTACTGTGTTAAAAAAAATTCTATCTGCTATCTAGAAGGAGCCCACAGACCACTGGTTTGTAACTTATAGAAGATTAAACATCATACTACAACAGCCACCAACATCGTAACTCATCTGAGGAATTACTGAGAACAAGACGTTCTCCTGGTAAGCCTGGAAATCTCTCGTGACTTGGGAGGCAAGTCACCAAGTAATTCAGTAATCCTGGAGGGGCAAAATTCAGTCCTGTAGTAGTAAGGCTAATGTTAAACAGTAAGCATTTTATGGCAGTTCCTTGAAGGATTAGTGGAGGAAAATTCTATGTAGTATTTTTGGAGATCATTTACCTGAGCATGCAGCCCCTGCATGTCTTTGCTTAGTAATCTTTCCACCTATCATGTATCTTCTCAATAAAAGGACTCAGTGAGAAGTGCTCGGGGCTATCCTGCACCTATGGTTAGCCTCACCTCTGCAGCGTGTACTGTCAATCCATGTCTCTTGTGATCATTTATGTGGTCGCGACGGTAACTTTCTAATTAAAGAAAGGGAAAGATAGTGTTCGGGAATACATTTCTAGGTTATAAGTTAAATAAAGTTTTGCTTCAAGTTTTCCAAGTAATAAGGGATGTGATGTGGAGAAAGTGAACCTCAAATTTGCAAATCTTGGAAGATGGGTAAATACTGCTCCCCACTTCACACCCATGAAGGATTAACTAGAAGTGGCTTCTGAAATGTTGCGAATTTCTCAAGGAAACATGCTTTCATTATATAAAAGTCTAACCCAGTGCACTGTATGATGACATCAAACGATAATTTTCCCTCATTTTCCATCTGAACAAATATTTCTCATTAATATCCACCTGCACTACTTCCTTTCATAAAGAGGAGGTGGTATTTGGCTATGTTCTGGTCCTGATTCATGAGAAATCAGCCCAAGCCCAACATTTCTGTTCTTAACAGATTTTAGTTTTTAAATCTGTAGAACACAATGTTTCCCTGGGCTGAGTTCTAGCATGCCAAGTTTTGGCTGGCCACAGACTTTGACATCTGAGTGAAAAATCTTTCAACAATGGCATTTAAACCGAAGAATCAACAGACCTTTAATTATAACACTGCTTATAATTCCCTCCCTCTCGTATCATGATGTTCAAATTGCCTCAAATAAGTAACTGCATGGACAGCATGTTATTTCATTTGCCATTGGAAATATCATAATTTGGAAACTTGGTGGCTTGAGATTGTATATTAATTTTTGAAAAATCAGTATTACTTTATTCACCATAAATTAAAGAGGCATATGGAACGAAGGTCAAAATTACTGATTCATTAGAACAAGAAACAAAAACCAATCAGCATTATAATTTCTCAACTTATCTAAAATGCTCAGGATTTATTTAGATTAAAATAGTATTTCTCTTTGGAAATTAAGCTTTAAACATACTGAAATAGGGAGTCTCTTTTTAGTGAGGATTCACTCAGTGGCTCCATATTTCTCCATAAAATGTTAGGTGATCATTTCTTATGTGTTTTTTTTAATGGCACAGCCTCAGATTACCCTATGTTCTCTCACATAATAATGAAAGGTACCTCAGGACTGCTAACGTACATTAGGAATCCTTTGAAAGTTTCCTTTTAAAGGAGCAGTTCTCAACCTGTGGGTCACGACCTCTTTGGGGGTCTCCTGCATATCAGATACTTAGATTAGGATTCATAGCAGTAGCAAAATTACAGTTATGAAGTAGCAACGAAAATAATTTTATGGTTGGGGATCACCACAACATGAGGAACTGTATTCAAGGGTCGTGGCATTAGGAAGGTTGAGAACCATTGCTTAAGAAATCAGTGTTGAAAAAGTACTTAATTTATATCAACTTGCCTGGACAAACTGGGGTTAAAAATAAAAATGTGCAAATTGTTTATTTCCATGTTCTGTAGTAGTTATTTTTTTATTTGCTTTTAAATATAGAGTTTGGTTATATGTGCAAGGCAGGCATAATTTCAGTTTCTTTTTCATTCTGAAGGGAAACCTGGCTCTAGACTTCCAGGAAATATATTTAGTTAGATCAAACAGTATGTCAGACTTTTATACATAATTCCTAATCTTCATAATATGTCTACAAATTGGCTATCATTTATCTGTTACTGGTAAGGAAACTGAGACTCAGATGAATTAAATAATTTGACAGATGCAGTTAAGCTAGAGTCTTTTTGTCCATGGATTTTGAGTGGTAGAGTGTGCATGCACACACAGGTATGTCCCCAAAGTCTCTGCTTTCTCCTCTAGGGGGAAAAATTACCTCCCTAAGATGTAGCTAACTTTCCATTGTGTAATCGACCTTGCTTCCTTAATACAATGGGCTACCAGAGGGATCATAGTCTTAATTATATTTGGTACTATCTTGTGGCTCTGAAATTCATCTTTGTCCAGCAAATAGAATTCACATCTTAAGAATAGGTGCAGGAACCACATACGTCTCTAATATCCTGGCACAGATCTGGTTTCAAAGCCTACTCATACATACGCTTATATTCACAAAATTATGTCTTAAATCTTTGTTCATAAAATACACGGTCTCTGACATTATCTACTTTGTACGTAAAATATAACTGAAAAAGTCACATCCAGGAAACTAGTGTCCAGAGTACAACACTCAAGAATTAGGTTCTCCAAGGTAGAATCAGTACAGGGAATCCAAATCGAAGTTGTTGAGGGGAGTAGAAATAATAATGATGATGACAATAATAATAGTAGCAGTAATACGTACTGATCCTTAACGAAATGTTCTTCATCCTATATGTATATCCTTTTTCATCTTTGTAATATTCGTATTTTACATATGAAAAAACAGAGGCTTAGAGATGGTAAATAACTGGCCAAGCATATAGGCCTAGTAGGTGGTATCTGACTCCAGCGCTTATGTTTCAACTGCTTTACTAAACTATTGCCCAGATTTTGGAAACCAAATCTAAAGAGGTAAATTCAAAGAGCAGTGTTAAGATTATAAATAGAAGATACCACCAAGACTTAGCAATTGGAGTGGGAACAGGTTAGGAGCCATGGTGGTGGGATAAAGCAGGGCTGATGTCGGCATGTGTCTGGCACACAGGGATCAGGTGGTGCTGCAGCTACAGCTACCTCAGGGATGTCGAGCTTCTTCAAAGAGAGAGAGGGAGAAAGAATATGTAGGGCTGCTTGGCTGATCTCCTGTTTTTCTCTTTTACAAATGTATAATAAATATAGCTTTGTGTGTTGCGGTTTGGAGCAAGAGCGTGCATCTGGGCACCCTACTCAAGAGTGTATGAAAACCCAGTTCTAACAAGGTATTTTTTATTTAAATACAAATTTCTACAAGAGGGTTAAACCTCATTTACACTTTTGAGTAAATTACTTTAATGAGGTTACCAAACCAACTAACTGAGTGTAATTAAATCAAGAAGCCACTGTTTGAATGGAGAAAGGAGACTGTGGAGGTGAAGGGGAGGAGAAGGGGACGGGTGATGACACAAAGTAGGACGAGAGAAGAAGGATTTTCCCAGGCGAATAGGAGGGCACAAAAGAGAATTCTGTGAAAAGACTATTCAAGACTAAATAAATACAAAGTATTGACATCATCATTATCATTAGTTCTACTCTACACTCATGTCTAGAAATTTGGTGGCAGCCAGTGTGCAATCAAAATCACTCCAACTGCTTGCCAGTATCTGTTTTAAAAGCTAAGCAGAATTCGGGGCGCCTGTGGCTCAGGCGGCTAAGGCGCCAGCCACATACACCCAAGGTGGCGGGTTCGAATCCCCAGCCCGGACCCGCCAAACAACAATGACGGCTGCAACCAAAAAATAGCCGGGCGTTGTGGCGGGCACCTGTGGTCCCAGCTACTTGGGAGGCTGAGGCAGGAGACTCGCTTGAGCCCAGGAGTTGGAGGTTGCTGTGAGCGAAAAAACTTTAAAAAGAAAAAAGAAAAAAAAAAAAGCTAAGCAGAATTCTAGTAGCTCCTCAATAAACCCTTGTTTAGAAAATGGGAGGTAAAAATTCATTTGGAAGTTGTGAATGTTCAGATTTTCCAAATTCCGACATGTTTGTACAGTTTAGATTAATTCAGGCCAATCTGTCAAGTTCAGCAAACTGTGTTCTCCTGGGGAGGAGGGAGTAGAGAACATAGAACGTGAAGACAGAATTGATACCTCAGTCCTCTCCTTCTTCCCTCCACTGCGGGCCAGCACAGCATGCTCTGTCTAGAACCCATGGGGCCTTCAGAAGACATGTCCTATAGAGCTGAGGCAATGTTGTCATAACAAGGGCTATTAGAAAGTTAAGGTATGAAATGTGCGATGGAGACCAAACCTAACAAAGAGGGTGCGTTAAAGATGAGCCCAGTAAACAAAGTGTTCATCTGCTCCTCTGGAATCTCAATAGGTTCCTTCATTCCACTCTACAGCAGTGCTGGGTCTGCACAGAGATACTTCTGAAAGGCTAATATATATAGTTTGATAGGTACATTCGGAAGCACCTGTGAATGGGGTGTGTGGACAGTCCCCAGGTGCGGCTGGAGGAGAGCACGGGCACAGGTGAACGGGGTGTGTGGACAGTCCCCAGGTGCGGCT
>NW_003852517.1:3929965-3947972 GCF_000181295.1 Otolemur garnettii
GAGGAGAGCACGGGCACAGGTGAACGGGGTGTGTGGACAGTCCCCAGGTGCGGCTGGAGGAGAGCACGGGCACAGGTGAACGGGGTGTGTGGACAGTCCCAGGGTGGCTGGAGGAGAGCACGGGCACAGGTGAACGGGGTGTGTGGACAGTCCCAGGGCGGCTGGAGGAGAGCACGGGCACAGGTGAACGGGGTGTGTGGACAGTCCCAGGGCGGCTGGAGGAGAGCACGGGCACAGGTGACCGGGGTGTGTGGACAGTCCCAGGGCGGCTGGAGGAGAGCACGGGCACAGGTGACCGGGGTGTGTGGACAGTCCCAGGTGCGGCTGGAGGAGAGCACACTGACCTGCGCCTGCCGCATCCTTCCTGCTTTCTTCCCTTCCACCCCCACCCCTCACATATCGCTGGCATCTTAACAGCACAGGAGATTGAGAAGTTAGAGTGCTTTTCTAATACTGTAAATACACACAGTCCTGGTAACCTAAATTAGAGGGAGGAGTATTTTGTTGATGAACTGAATTTGACAGTAAAATTTTGTTTTGAATATGTTTTCTCACTTGTAAGTTGTGAAAAAAATGTACATTTTGTCTAAATATTGATAGAGTTTAGCATATAAGCGCTGGAATGAACCTCAGAGGCTAGGCAGCCCAGTGGTTTCCAACCAGGCTGTGCATCAGAGGCACGGAGGGAGGTTTAAAAATATGGATTCCTCAGTCTCGACCCTTCCCTTTCACCCCCAGTGATCCTGATTCAATGTTAGTTTTGGCTTCCATCTGGTTATGGGGACCAGGGAATTTAAATGATCTCTTCACTTATCTGATGAGCAATCTGAGACCTAGAGAGGTAAGAGGTATGGTGATTTCTCCAGCGTCGCCCAGTAATATAGTGTATATGCAGATAAAGATTAAGCATAATGTGAAATTGACCCACTAGCTATATTCTGAATTACATCACTATTTTAGAATTATTTTATGTATTTGCATGTATAAGGCAATATTTCAGTTCTCTGCAGGCCACTTACATGGCTTTCCAATATGGTTCGGAACAGAAAGAAAGTAAAAAAAAATCCTGCAAGCAGCCAAAACTCTAACAATATCAAATAGACCACATATAAATCCCTCAAGTCTCTTTAACAGGGCTTACCTCCTGCTTTTCCAACCAGTGGGACAGAGATAGCTCATAGACTTCGTCTCCAAGGCTGGCCTTTCTGCTGCTCATGTCTCCAAAAGCCCAGCGGACCTCTCACAGATACCCAGTCAGCATCTTCACTCCGTGTGCTCAAAATTAAACTCGCGCTCCCCCTCCCATACCTGCTCCTGCTCTGCCGCCCTCTGATTCTGTTTATGACTCCACTCAGGTTCAAAATCATAGCGATGTCTTCGGTGCCTTCCTCTCCCGTGTTCCCCAAATATAATGGATTAATTCTCCTTCTGCTGTATCCCATAAATCTGTTCATTCCCTCTGCCTCTGCCCTAGTTAGGGCCCTCACAGTCTTATACTTGGACTATTGTAATAGTCTCCCCACCTGATCTTGTGTCCTCTGGTCTCTCCCTGCTCTAATCCATTTTACTCACTGTTGCCAGATTAATCTTCCTAAGACACAGCTCTGATTATGTTACTCTCCTACTAAAAACTTTCAATAGCTCCCCACTGACTATTGAAGAAAGTCCAAATTCCTTGCCCTGGTAATAAAGTCCTTTCACTTTCTGGTCCCAATCTACTTTTACCACTTTATTTCCCACTACTCACCTTCACAAACTTCATACTCAAGTTAAACTCAGCTACTTCTTTGTGGATTCTTTACCCTTTGTTTCGTCCATATTTTGCTTATGGTTTCAGAAATGTTCTTTCCTTCTTTCTATGCTCAAATCTTCCTTTCTTTTCAAGGACCAAATTCAGTGTCACCCCTTCTGATGAAGCCCCAGTTAGCCCTCTTCTGAACTCCAAGAATACTTTATCTGTATTAACTTTATAGAGCAAATCTACTTGGATTTTAGCAAAGTAGGCACATGCCTCGGCTCTGCTGCTAGATTAAAACTTCTTTGAGGGCAAGGATTTGCATCTTATCTGGGTATCCTCTCCAGTGCTGAGCACAAAAGAATGCTATTCACAAATATTTGAATGAGTTCATGCATGGAATGTTTCCACAATCTGAACATGGTTTTATATCTTCCTGTCTAAAGAAAATTAGAAGTAGTGCATTAGCAAAGGAATGAGGATCTTAGAGGCTTGCATAACAAGGAGTAATTTGATAGTTAAAGAAGAGAAATAAAAACTATAAAAAGAAGACATGAGAACTAAAAATATTACAGTTGTCTGGGGGTAAATAAGCACAGAAGCAAATAATCTTACAGTGTAAGGACCAAATGGTTAATTCCACAGTTTGAAAACCACAAAATAATATTATATATACGGCATATTTCTGTGTTTCCACAACATCATTAGTAAATATATAATAAAATTGTAGTTCAAGATAAAAACCCTGAATCATTTAGAAAACTTTGAATTGTGGTAAGTATATTCTAAGAACATTGGATATATATATAAAAATTTAAGATGTTATACATCAAAACAATATTAACAAAATAAAAAATCTTTTCATAATTAAGAAGAGATAAAATTCCGTTATGTGGAATATTCTATTACATAAACCTTGTTTGCATAATGAAGTTAGGTAAATAAGCTCTCTTTTTATACATGAATACACTGACATATTTTTCTGAATATTAGGGAAATATTAATTTTTCCCTAATCAAATATGCTCATGATAAACAATTTAGAAAATATAGGAAAGTAGTAATACAGAAAAAAAAAGCTAAAAAATTCTAGATTTCCAAAATTCACAATCTATTATTTTTTTAAAAAGCTTGGGATTATACAATATGTACAGTTATGTATGTTGCCATTTAATTTAATATGCAGTATAAACAGTTTATATTATTATAAGTTCTTCATAAATGTTTTAGTGGCTCAAAAATTCTATCCAGTGGATATGTCATACTACATTTAACCTGTCTCCTAGAGTTGAGAGTCTAGCTTATTTCCAGTTTTATGATATAAAAAGGTCTAATAAGATTTGCCAATAACTGATAACTGTTGAAGTATAGTAAGGAACTCAAAGAGGGTTCACCATGATGTTCTTTCTACTTTTGTATACATTTGAAATACGTAGAACAAAAAGGCAAAAACAAAAAGCATAACTATGTGTCTTAGTTTGTGTTTCTGTAACAGAATACTGGGTAATTTATAAAGAAAAGACACTGTTTTCTAGAGGTTGGGAAGTCTTCTATAAAGGAACCTAACATCTGGTGAGGGCCTTCTTGCTGTGTCATCCCATGGTAGAAGGTACAAGGGCAAAAGAACATGACCAGAGAGCAAGAAGGGGCCAAACTGGTTTTCATAATAAACCTACTCTCCTCTGCTCCATTATTGCAGCTAACCCCCTCCTGCAATAATGACATTAGTCCATTCATGAGGGCAGAGCCCTCATGACCTCTTCTTAGGTCCCGCTGCTCAACACTGCTGCACTGAGGAGTTTCAAACATACGAACTGCGAAAGCATATTCAAACTACAGCACTATGATAGTCATCTTGTGAACAATGGTTTTTGTTTACTTGCAATTATTTTCTTAGGTTAGAGTCTGGAACTAGACTGCAGGGTACAGAGTTTGACCCCATCATTTCATGATGAGTTAACTCTGGACAAGCTGCTGATGCTTTCTCAGCTTCAGTTCACTCATCATAATGGTAACTTGCAAGGCTGTTGTAAGGATTATGTGAAATGATGTGTATCAAGTCCCTTCCTCAGTGCCTAGGACATGTTAGTGGGCAATAAATGTTACCCTAAAAAACCAAAATACTGGTTGCATAATTATATGTTATGGCCGTAAAGAAACATCACATATAAATTTGGAAACATGCCAGAAACAACACACTTAAGTGTGCATCATCTTCATCTGCAGGCTAAGCACTTATTCCAAAGATACTTCCAATGCTAAAATAATTTAGACCCATAACTGCCATTCTTCAGTGTTTTCTAGGTACTGAGCTAAACATTTCCCGTGTTATCTCATTTAATCATCACGAGTTCTCTAAGCAATTACTATTACTATTTTCATTTTATAGCTAAAGAAACTGAGGCTTAACGATGAACTAACTTGCCCCAAATAACACAAAAAAGTTAGGCATATTTTCAAACATGGGTCTGAGATAGTGGAAATGACGTTTGTACCTTGTACTCTTTTGAACAGACTTTTTTTTTCAGACAGAGTCTTACTTTGTCACCTTTGGTGGAGTGCAATGCCATCATAGCTCACAGCAACCTCAAGTAATTCTCTTGTCTCAGCCTCCTGAATAGCTGTGACTATAGGCACCAGCTACAATGCTCAGCTAGTTTTAGAGAGAGGGTATTGCGCTGGCTCAGGCTGGTCTCAAACTCCTGAGCTCAGGTGAGCTAGTCCTAAGACTTCGGCTCCCAAAGTGCAAATACATCAACAGGTCTGGCTCTTTTGCATAGACTTTTGTGTTTCTAATCTTTATCCCTCAGAGGCAGATTCGAATTGTAGACACAATTTTGGCCGAATTTTGGATGTTTAACTGGATCTCTGGTTGAAGTATCTTTTTTCTTCCTTTCACTTTAATCAGCACTATTTATTTAAAAATTTTATTCTAGAAAATAATTTTTGGAAAGAAAAAGGGGTACTTTATAAAATAAGCTGCCCTTTAAGAATATATATCTCATCACCCAGTAAGATTAGTATCTTCTTGGTTTGAAACAATGATTTCCCACTGGATTGTCTATTTTATGCCCTGTGAAACAATCTATTATCAAACACCCACATACACAAACACATAGGCATACATACTCTGAAAAAAATCCTTTAAAGAGGTCCATATTTACATATTTCACTTTAAATATATAATCTATAAATGTGTATGCATGTGTGAGAGTAAGACACAGACCTTGAAAGTCTGAATTTGGAAGAACGCTGTGGAAGTCTGAAGAAAGCAGTTTTCTATAAACCTCATGAAAAGTTAAGTCACAGAAGGTCACAATTAAAAAAAATAGTCAGATGGCCAATTAAGTCTTTTATTCTGGATTTGGGGAGGCTACTTCTGTGCAACATACTTTAGACCAATGCAGTCAAAAAAACCAAAGGGGGTTCTGCCGTTCCTTTGCCTCAAACAGTACATTTATGCATCTGTATTATAAAAAATGTGCCAGCTCTAGCAAGCTCACAGTACTGAGCAAAGTGCTATAGTTACAGCTGGGAATTTGTCTTCCAGGCTGGCTCTATTTACTGGTTTTTTCTCCTGGTCTGTTCCTCCCTGGGGGGCCACAGTGGGTGTTTTTGGAAGAGTGGGGTAGGGGGATGAAGGAAAGAGTTTTTGTGAGTTCTATTTTGGATTTTGGTGAATAAGAAAGCAGGGAATTTGCTAGCCTGTTACTCAGTTATACTGAAACATGATGCAAACCGACTCAATTTGGAGCACAGAAGGTGCTGAAAAAATTTTCTAAGGAAGGCTTGAAATATCTAAGCCTGTCTTCAAGGAAGGACTTAGAAAAAAATTACCATGTAAATAGTAGAGGTATGTTGTTATTTCTTTCCCCACCCATGACCTATAAGTTACTACCCACACTCTTAGACTCTTAAAAGTAGCCAGTATGATATTTAAAAATTACATTGTCTTTTATCTTCAGTAGAATATTAAAAGGAACATACCTGGGTCTTCTTTACCAAGTCTCTTCTTCTGACATACACTGTTGGGAGCCTGGGCTGTAAATGTCTGAACAAGCTGCATTTCCATATTTGCATTGTTCAATCTATTTTCTTATTTTCCTGAATATGCCTGAACATATGTGTTCAGTATAAACATGCAATTGTGTGGACGTGGCTACGTGTGTTTCTAATTCTCTACTACCTTGAAAATGGTTCAGCTTTCTAGAAACAGAGCCACATAATTTTGTTTTGATTTGAAAAACTGCTCAGCAAATGCATGCAGGTCATAATGGCAGGTAACAGACCATTTATTGAAGTGCTGAAACAAATAGAAAACAAAGTCCAGGACACCATCACAGAGCGGCGCTTCCCTTGTGAGATACTCTCTGCTAAGTAAGGATTGAGTGAGACAATAATAAAACAAATACCCCTAGGCTTTTCAAACTGTAACAACCAGCTCAGGGTTAGCAGCGTTTCCAGACCTTGATGGTACAACGACGTTCTCAACCTTTGCTTTCAGACACTGGATCACTGCTTAAGTAGCCTTTATCTTTCCCCCCAATTTTTGTTGAAGATGCCCTTGAAATGGTATTTGTTCCTAACAAAGCATATGCATATTGGTGGCACCACTCTTAAAACCAACAATTGGGTTTAGCTTTATTAAGGAAAAAAAAAATTACAGCAACCTTTCATGCTGAGATTTCTCATGCTAGTTCTCAGCACAGAAGTGATTTTTTTTTCTTTTCTTTTTTTTTTACATTGCATAAAGCCTAGCAAGGTTTAAGTTTTCCCAGCAAGGAGAAAGTGTTTTTCAGCTGTTAAATATTTCAGATGCTTTTTTGGAATTTGGATAAAACTCAAAAACATGTTTGTTTTAAAATGTAAACCTTTTTATGTACAGAGGTTTGCATATAGAGAAATGCTACTACTATGTTTAAAGATACTTGCTTTTGAAATAAGGAAGTCACAGGCATTTAAATATAACACGCTGCACGTTGCTTTATGAACATCTTATTAGGCACTAATGTAAAAATGATGTTCTGGATGATCACCGATGCACACATTTGCTGATAGGATCACGTATATAGCACTGCTAGTAAGCGTACTTCTATATGAGAGCAAAAGATGGGTGGGTTTGAACTGAAGAACATCCTTACAGTCAGCTAATACGCTTTTTAAAGACCTTTCACTTCAGTTTCAACATATTTCTTTGCCCTAACCTTGCTGATCCCTCAGCTCGATGACTGGGTCAAAGCTGATACAATGTACCATCTTCTAAGAAAAAAGATGATGAGGAAACGCATGAAGGTATCAGCAGAGAGCTGGAGACGATGAGAAGTCGACAGAAGCCCTGTCAGTTTTTTAAACAGTTCAATGACTTGCATTGTTTTCTGTAATATAATCATTTTCCATTTTGTAAACAATGGAGAGAAGAACAATTAGTTTTATTTCTTATGTTATTAGATTGTAAAAGGCAAGGTTAGAAATATTGTTTCTAGAATAGTGACAAATGAGGTTATTTGCAAATCAATAGTCCTGTTTCTCTGTTTAAAAAAATAGCAAAATACAGTATTCCGAGGAAAGCCTTAACAGATCCAAGTATTCAATGACAATCTGAAATTTTTTCTTTTTAGAAGTTTGGTCAGTTTGGAGATAATGTATTTTACATGGCGTTAAGTATACATATGCATGTATATATTTTTGTGGCAGCACATTCTATCTCAAGACTGAATACCTTGAGATCTAAGTCTTTAGTTCAAGACAGAAATCTAGAAATGGCCCCGTCAACTCTACAAAGGGACACATTTGGAGAAACGCATTTCCTGCGAGCTGCTGATACTACTCATCAGAGCCGAAACTCAGTCCACACTCATCCTATTACTTCAGTGCTGCCCCACTTACTAAGCCAACGGAGGATAAGTTGCCAGAGAGGAGCTATGTCTTTAGATAAGGAATGCACAGGCTTCTCTTGAACATCACTGTTCATCACTGTTCTGGGAGGGATACAGAAAGACAACAAAGGTGAGATCCCTCTCCCATCTGCCTGCTAAATCCTTATTCATCCCTGAAGACTCAGATCAAATATCGCTTGTCTGTTAGGCCATCTCTGAGAAGCCCTACCAGCTAGGCAAGTATTGAAACATCTGTGGGTGCCTGTTCAGGCCCCCGCTGCATCCTTTAACACAATCTGTTTCACAGTGCATAACAGATACCTGTGTTGTGCCCATTCTTTCCCAACATGGAGTGGGCTCTTTTGGAGGAAGGATTGTGATTCTACTGCTCCTATACTGGAAGGACAATGTGAAGAGATGGTGTTATTGAAGCCCAGAGACCAAGATTGCCCAGGGACACTGGAATCACGCCTGCTTAGATGGAGTAAACCACAAAAGAAATATAGCTGATGATGACGACTCAAAGAAAGGTGAGGCAAAACCATGGCCTCTTTCTTCAGGAGATCATCTCATCACTCACAAATGCTTCATAAGCACCAAACACAACTTAAAATCTCACTGACATGGGTCAGGCACGGTAGTAAGCAAGGGGAGGGTGAGGTATAGGTATGTGGGCAAACACATCCCTGATGTGGGAGCTGGAAGATGGCGGGGCGGGGGTGTGTGTCTAGGACTAGAGACACAAAATAGCTCCATAGAGTGTCAAGTCCCAGCATGCCCAGAAGGGCCCAGAACCAGGCAGACATGAAAAGGGAGCTTGAAGACTTGAAGCACTTTTGGAATTGGGACAAGGAAGCACATCAGGGACTTACCTTGACAGGAAACTAAAGACCAGAGAGGCCCTCGGACATCTCAGTAAATTTGAGCATACACAGAAGTCAACGTTGAGAAAATCAGACACTGACCCCACCAGAATGAGCTGACCACATGTAACTGCTCCCCCACTCCCACTCTCATATTTCATTTCGATGACACTCCAAAGAAGGAGAGAGGAGACCACCACCAGAATGGAGGCTAAATCTAAGTTCACTCATAGGTAAAGAAAAGATCTGTCTTTTTTTTTTTTTTTTATAGTTTTTGGCCGTGGCTGGGTTTGAACCTGCCACCTCTGGCATATGGGGCTGGCGCCCTACTCCTTTGAGCCACAGGCGCTGCTCAGGCCTGTCATTTTTAATGGGTCTAATTACCTTCCAATTTAAAGCAAATTGTAGACATGATGAATGGGGGAAGATATTATCTTTATCTACCCAATATCTTTGTTTTTCTTGGGGGGGGGGGTGGTTTAGATATCTTTATTCATGACCCATAGTAGGAAGTATGTTATATATTGAGATCCAGTGATTGCATATAAATATAAATATGTAAAAGTATGTGTGTTTTATAGTCAGAAGGTAACTGATTACTCAAATTTTAAATCTTAAAAGATTCTTCATAATTCTGTGAGTAGCTGTTTGCATAGTTAGAGACCTAGCAGACTTCTAACTTTTAATCAAGAACTTTCCAAAACTAAGAACAAGTCCTCATTTTCTAGTTCCATCTTTGAAATTCCATTATAATTCATTCTTTACCTTATTCATTCATGATTCATTAATTCTCCAAACACTTACTGGGAGCCTAATACATGCCTTATATTATATACCTGAAAAGCATAGCTAGGCCAATTACTCCATAGTTACTTTAGATTGATGACAGTGTTGGTCAAAAGGTTCTTAAAAACATAATGTTTTCTCTCTAGCCCAAGAGCCCCGATAGCATCTCTTTTAACCTTATTGTGGTTCTAGTATAACACCATGTCTATCATGTCTATTTTTATCTCTTTTTCATATTTAATCTTAAAAATGTTATGGGTACAACCACAAGATTTTAGTACATCACACTATTTGAAAATAATTTTTCCATAATAAGGTCTTCCTCACATCTTTCATGATACCCAAAATATTTACACAAATTTTCTCTTATGCCTGATGCATAGAACCCTGGCTATTATGTACTTTACAGTGACTCTGCAAATAAATGAGCTAAAGTATGTGAAGTTCTAAGAAGCAGAGTAAAGAAACAGCACACTAGGTCCATCAGAGACAGCTTGACTGCTTCTCTCCTGGGAAGGATAGTTTATATACAGCAAGAAGAAGACAGGTCATCAGTAGCTATGATTAGATCTTCCCTAGGCAGATGTGCCCTTTTCCAGTAGAAGGTGTTAAATAAGTATATGGCTGGAACCTAATTCAATTATTGACTTGGTTCTTCCGGGTAATGGTTAACACTATAGACCAAAGACACAGAAAATACAGATGACTGAATGATATGTAAGTGGGTAAGAACATGAGCCTCTCGCCTCACCATGTAGGTCATGAGTCAAGGTCATACATAGATTTATTTACTTATTTTTGAGACAGAGTCTCACTCTGTTGCCCCTGGATGGAGTGCCCTGGTGTCATAGCTCACAGCACTCTCAAACTCCTGGGCTTAAGCTATCCTCTTGACTCAGCCTCCCCAAGTAGCTGGGACTGCAGGCATGAGCCACCACCATGCCCAGCTAGTTTTTCTATTTTCAGTAGAGACAAGGTCTCACTCTTGCTCAGGCTTGTTTGGAACTCCTAAGCTCAAGCAATCCACCTCCCTTGGTCTCCCAGAGCGCTAGGATTACAGGTGTGGGCTACTGTCCCTGGCCCCAAGGTCACAGACTTAATAGTAAGAGTTACTACTTTCTAAGAGTAAAATGCTTTGAAGCTTTTAGGAGAATTTTAAATGACTTAACCTTTTAATTTGGGAATTATGATTTGGGCATTATTAAAATATTACAATTGGGTATTGTTTCATCAACATAATCATAGACCACCTATTCAAAAGACCCTTTTAGTAATTCTTTCTATTGTTAGAGGTATAGTTAGTTTTCTGCATATAGTTATTCATCTTCTAAGGCTTCTTACTCTCTGTACAAATGACAAACTGGCACAAACACACAGGCACAAGGAAAAGAAGTAACTGCTAAGATGCCATACGTGGGGACATTGCAGCCTTCAAGCACTAGAGGCCAAAGGTACCAGAAACATGGGCAGACAGCTTAAAATTGTCCCTTCTTATGTTTGTGCATTGTTTCTATATGGAAAATTACATTTCTCTGGGAGTATATGTGTAAATATGCATCTGCTAGTGTTTTGGCAACTCTAAGTTACCTAAATTAGTTTTGATCAACACTGTCGGATTTTTAAACCCACCAACGTAATAAAAGCAAGTTTAAAAAAACACAAACAAACCCTACAGTACATTGTGTGCTCTGCTGTTCCAAGCCTCGGCTTCAAGACAAAAGGAGAGCGAGACTTTGTCATTCGCTAGCTGTTAATAATCAAGAGAAGATCTGCCAGACAAGCTCTTCAAGGGCTCTGTCTGTCTGGACCAGGTATATACTGCAATACACAAAGGGCTTTGCAGGGGGAGAAAAATGAGTGTTCATGGACAATGATGCAGCTTTCTTAATTAAGATTTTCATTACTGATACATACATTAAGTTCTGCAACTGCAAGAGCCAAAGCACTGTCATGTGCAGGTAGATGTCCCTGATTCCATCTTCAGGCAGTAAAGCTAAAACATATTAAATGTGCACCCAGCAAATGTTGTGGGAGCCAAGAGAGCTCCAGAAATATTTCTGTTGGAATGCAGAGAGGCCACATTATAGGCAGATTTGTAATGTACCTATTAGGTAGGAGAGAGGCTCATATCAATAGACGGTATGTGTGCGCATGCATGCATATGTGGGTGCGTGTGTGTTTGCATATGGGATTGATTTGAGGTCCTGGACCACAGGCAAAGGTAGCTTAGCTGACCTAGGAATAATCCCTACATAATAACATGAATAGTTCAGGCCTTAAAAGAAACTTTGATCTTTTAAATTTGTCAATGCCTATTGCTGAGAAAGGAAATAAAGGACTGATTTTTGGAGTAGTTTTTGAAAGATGGCAAAGACTCATGTATATAGCTGGCCCTGACTCTGCCCCTCCTAGGGTCACTCAGTCTATTTTCCCTGGATCCACAGGCTGGTCTGCAAGTCAGTGGGATCTGCCAAGGGGTATACTGTTCCCATGAAATAATCTGACTGTGGTAGGGAAAAATCTTTTTTCCTAGACCAAGTTGTTTTTACAAAAATAATTTTGCTAAGAGATGAGAGGAAACTAAAACCGTACACAATCCTAGAAATGTATGAATGTCTCAAGTGCATGTTTTTGATTCTCTCTTAACTAAAGCCTACATCTTAGGGTGGCTGGTGCAATTGAGGTACACTCAGCTCTCTGTTGTTTTTCTGGCTTCTATTTGCATCCTTTCCTATTTCTAAGTCTGCATTTATTTAGCAGGTCATCCAGAGAGAGCTCCTAACTCTTTTATAAAGAACACCTCAATCTCCTGGTCATTACTTGAGTAGAGATGAGAGACACTGTTTTTTTTGGTTTTTGAGACAGAGTCTCACTTTGTCACCCTAGGTAGAGTACTATGGCATCATAGCTCATAGCAACCTCACGCTCTTGAGCTCAAGTGACTCTCTTGCTTCAGTCTCCTGAGTAGCTGGGTCTATAGGTGACCACAACACCTGGCTATTTTTTTTAGAGGTGGGGTCTTGGTCTGGCTCAGGCTGGTCTTGAACTCATGAGCTCAAGCAGTCCGCCAGCCTTGGCCTCCCAGAGTGTTAGAATTACAGGTGTGAGCCACTGTGCCCAGCCAGAGACACTGAACTTAAGGAGAGATTAATTTATTATAATAGTAAAAAATTGTGCATTCATTTATTACTGGGAACTGTGGTCTAAATGTGTCCCACAAAATTCAAATGTTGAAACATAACTGCCCATGTGATAGTTGTAAGAAATGGGGTCTTTAGGAGATGGTTAAGTCATGAGGGCTTTGACCTCATGAATGGATTAGTACCCTTATAAAAGAGGTATAAAGGAGCTGCCTCTCTCCTTTGTCCTTCCAGCTTCTGCCATGGGAGGACACAGCACTCACCACCTCTTCTGCGGTGTAAGGACAAAGCAAGTGGTAACATCTTGAAGCAGAGAGCAGTTCTCAACAGACACCACATCTGCTGGTGCCTTGATTTTGGACTTCTCAGCCTCTAGAACTGTGAGAAATAAATTTCTATTGTTTATAAGATACCTAGTCTCAAGTATTTTGTTATAGCTGCACAAATGGACTAAGACACAAGGTAAAAGTTTTCATCTGGAATTTAAATTCAATCTCCCATTTTCTAAGAAGGAGTAAGTCAGGGTCCAATATCAAAATGGTTCAAAAGGAGTTCTTCAAAGTGTTTGGCTATAGTTCTTTGTTGATTGGATCAAAACTCTGAATAATGGCGGTCAATAAGATTTCTCTTGGATTCCGGCACTAAGATTCCGATCTCTGAAGTAGTTTTCTGGAATGTTATCCTACATGTCTAAAACAATTTTTCCCTAGGTGGATCAGAAATTTGGGCGAGAATGCTAAACACACAGGCTGCTGAGACATGGTTTGTCTCTGTACTTATTCTAGATGAGTGATATTAATGATTGTAGTAATAAGACAATGAAGAAACTGGTTCTTTATAAATAAATGGATAGTGTACATACACCCTGTCAACAGATACTACATGAGTATTGGGAAGTTCAAATAGTGTTAGATTCTTCCTAACCTTTACTAAAAAGTAGTGTTATAAAACTGATAGAGGAGTATGTGAAATTTACTGTTGAAGTATCAAAATAGTGGACCTTCTTTATGTATGGTGGTGCTGGATAAAAGCAAAGAAAAAAAATCCCATGAAATTATCTTGACTGAAGAGTTTCCATTGTTTCTCTTCTGTATGCTTGACTAGCTCATAAGGATGAGACCGAAGGGTTTTAGCTATACCTTCTACCCATATACTGTCACAAGACACATGTTTCTCTTACCAAAAATATAGGTTAATTGTAAATTAGAGGTGATAATTATTTTCCATGTACCAAAAAGCCTAGAAATTTATAAGGAGAGACTACTAGAGACCCATTTCAGCCTATCAAAGTGAGAAAGATAAGGTGTCTTGTTCCAGAAAAATATCTAGAAGTGATTCCCTGTGCTAAGGGTGAGGTGGATGTACCTGATCTGTAATCAGTCGCTGTCCATATAGCCTCTCTACCCATCCACAAAACTCAGCTTTGAACAGGCTACCACGTTTGGGAAAGAAAAGAGTAAGAATAACAGAAGACATCATTGCAGTGTCCCCATCTGGCCCCCGAGTATGAACTATGTTACAGAAGCAAGGATATAAGAAGTGGAGTTTTCTAAGTGCATCATCAGAGAGTGAGACGCTTGCTGCTCTGAGCCAGTCTTGTGATCTCTGATAGTCCCACTGGCAGCACTAAAGCCTAACTCACCACCACACACTCACACCTTGCGGGGCATTTGACTGCTCAGGTAAAGAACAAACTATTTACAGGCCTGGTTTCTACCACTCTCCTGCGATTGGCCCAAGGGGACTTCCACAGAAGCTTTAACTTGTTTACCTCTCCTCTGCTTCCTTTTCTGGACACTAAGGATTGAAGACACACATGACTTTCATATACATAATTTTCTGCCAAAGAGTGGGGAGAAATGCCCTGGAGCACATGCCATCCCTTATCATCTGCAAATGAACTCCTCCTGCTGAAGGAATACTGCAATTACCACTCAGACCAATGTGCTGCAGCCAACTCCTGCCCCTCTGGAAGACCGGGAGAACTCCTTCCAGAACCCAGATGCTCCCTCTCCCAACACAGGGAAGAAGCCCTGTCACAGTTTGTACTGTGCAGGCTGAGGTGATGCTGTCAGTGTGGTATTTCTGCTTCTCTAGTGTCTTTCACTTTCCCTGAAGTTGCTGAAAAATATTCCATTTCATTAAGTATGTAGTAATACACATGGGAGTCAGAGAGAGGGGAAAGATGGAGGACATTGATGACATGGCCTCTAGCACTTTATTTATGAGAACATCCAGAAATCTCTATCTACATCTGGTAGAAGAATAGTGTCAATCCTGCCCTGGAGACATGGATCAGGCAATGTTGCCAGTGTGTATTTTTCCCTTCCTGATAATTTACGTATTCTGGGGTCTGACGGCAGAGCACAGATGATTATTTTTATATTCATGTGAGTGAAGAATTTGCCCGTCCTTTTAGGGGATGGTGATGCCAAACATAAACATATGTACCCAAGGAAAGGCATCCTCCCCCCACTCCAAACACCAACATTCCCCTGCCTGGTGCTTTGCTTCCCAAGACAGGCCCCACCCAGGAGGATGGTGAGAGTGAGTGTGGCCATCAGGGCACAAGAAGCAGAGCTTGCGGTGACCTTGAAGGACTTAAGGAAACACACTGCCTTTGCAGTAAAGATTTAGACTATGAAACCAAACATTTGTTAGACTGCTCCTTTGTTGTTTCCCAATTCTTATGTTGTTATTTATCTTTTCATTGTTGATTTGTAGCTACTCTTAAAATATTAGAGATAACGTCACAAATATTTTTCACAGTTTTTAAAAACTCTTTCCTACCATAGCAGTTTTTATTTGCATGTAATAAAATTTAATATAGTTTTCTTTAAATTTTCAGGCTTTGATTTTATGCCTGGAAAATGCATCCCATACTCCCAATATGAAAATATTCATTTATAGGGCAAAAATTACAACTGACAATTACAGAATTAGTAAGGATGCGGAAAAGTAGAACAGGGCAATTTCTCTTTTGTTGGTAGAGACACAAATTGATGTAGTTTTTACTGGAGGACAGTTTATAAATATATACGTTTTACTTTGGCAGTTCTACCACCATAAATTTGTCCTAAGGAAATAATCTGGTAAGTGCATTTTAAAAATATGTATGCATTTGTGTACATATAAAGATAGTTATTGTGGTACTGTTTTGTAAGAAAAAAGTTCCAGATATCACAAATGTCTGTCAGGGTGTGATAGTCAATAAGTTATCTATATACTGGAGAATTATGTAACTGCCAAATGGGGAATGTAGACCTATATTTATTCACATGGAAAAAAGCCTATTGCAATAGTAAGTGAAAAGAGCAGATTATAACACACTAAGTAACTTTCTTTTAAAAAGAAAACGACAGAGAGTGAGAAAGAAAAAACGATGGATAAGTAGATATGTATTGAAAAATATTTTCCAAGTATTAACAGTGGTTATCTCTGGGCTGTGAGATATTGGATTAATTTTACTTTGTTCTTTTTAGATACCATCATTGTAACAAATTCAAACAAAACTACATGTATGCTTTTTAGAATTAAAAATTAGAACTTTTACTTTGGGGGAAAAAAGAGCTCATATAAACCATGAAACAAGTACTTAGAAACTCCAATATGATTTTCATAGTCATGAGCAATTACCAGCTCTCTAAGTAGGGTGACATCATTGCCTGACCAATTTCTTTTTTTTTTTTTTTCCTGACTAATTTCTTAATGGGTGATATCACTGCTTGCTTCAAGTTTCCTCCAAGTTTTACAGTTTCAGGTGATGCATAGTAGTTTAAAGGATTTCAAACAATAAAAGATCAAAGCAAAAATAACCCAAATATTTGTATCTAAGGTATAGTTAAGTAAACTCTGGAGCTATCATGTAGAAGTACATGATTCTGACATTACAGTGATTAATTACACTAGAAAGTATTTATTGTATAGAGAGAGTTAAAAAAATAAATAGGATAAACTGTATACATGACATACAAGGCACACTCAGTTACGTTACATCTAGAGAACGGACTAGAAGGGGATCTAGAAATTTTTAATAATGGTTGTTTCTATGTAGTAGAATTATGGATGTTTTCCACTCACCCTATACTTTCTTAATATTTTACAGTAAGTGTGAATTATAGAATCATGAGAGAAGTAAATATTAAAAAAATACAGCTGCCTTGCTCAACAGCTGCCAAATATTACCCCAGATGTATCTGCAATTTAGTTTTGAGTCAAATGGTCTTAATGCTGTTTCCTAAAGGGACTCTAGCAGAGTGGAATGTGCTCAAATAAAGGAAAGCCATCGCTGCCACCACCTCTTTCTAACCTACTGTTTTATAATGGTTAAAATAAATCAGAGTACGGGATCCTACTTGTATTGAAAATTAGAAACTTCTACCTCTTTCAGATTCTCTTTGTATCTTTTCTTACATTGCCTGCAGCTGGAATTTAATTAATCTATGGCACCCCAGTCTGTTTCGGGTCTGAAAGCTGTTTTTGGAGGCTGGCGGTGTCGATCACCATTAGGGATAGAGGATCATTTATTCATTTCAAATGGGAGTCCCCTGGAATAACAAACAAGGCTGAGCTGCTACATTAGTTCTTCTGTACTTAGTAACCTTCTTTCCCTTCTTTCCAGCTCTGCCATCCTTCCTTCCCTCTTACCTATCCATGCTTCTTTTCTCTCTCTCTCTCTTTTAAATAAACAGCCTTTTTGTAGAGCTAGATACCAGTTCCTAAAATTTAGAGACGATTCACACAGTACCAATACTGCATTTCAAGTAGATGATTTAATTGTTCCTAAATGATCATATTTTAGCAAAATGATAATAGGAGAAGTCATAGTTGTCACTCATATACGTATGATGCATATTAGAGGCTTGGCAATAAGGCAGAGAGTAGAAGTTTTCTGGGAAATAAAAAAAAAAGACTGGGTATTGTGAGGATGGGGTGAGAGAAGGAGCAGGCTTAAGAAGGAAAAGACAAGACGTGGGTCTCTTTGTCTTTGGCAAAGGTAATTTAATCTTCTACGCCAGCCATTTTGGACCAGATGGCAGCCTGGAAATCACCCTCGACTATGAGCTATTTGATGGCAGAGATGGTGCCTCACTCTCCTTTGTATTACTCTGCACCAAATACAGTGCCTGGTGCAAAACAGGTGCTCAGCAACACTTGGAGAATGTAGCCGGGGGCTTTCAAAAAACAAACCAACCAATGAACAAAAAGGAAGCTAACACTCCTAATTCCTTTAACAAATACTAGGAGAAACCCTACCCAACTTTGACCTCAAATCCACATTTCTTCTGATTCTCCACCTCGGCTGCTGAGCTGCTACTGAAAATCACACTGCGAGGCAGACAGGCGTCAGCTTTAACCCGCCAGCCTCACCTGGGCCTTCCATGCTGCCAAGAAGAATTCCTATTAAGTTTCTCTGGTCACCATGCTGTCCCATTTGTCTTAGAAACTATTTTAAGCCTCTACTTTCCTAAAATCTCCTTCCTACTTATTCTTAGCAGGTTGTTGCCCCTTAGGAACCATCATTTGGGAAGCCTGTGAACTTGTTAGGACCAAACTTACACAGGCTTGCATCTGCTCTTACCCTTTACTCTTACTTTCTGTTTTTTTT
>NW_003852517.1:3947992-3976683 GCF_000181295.1 Otolemur garnettii
TTTCTTTCTTTTTTTTTTTTTTTTTGAGACAGAGTCTCACTCTGTTGCCCAGGCTAGAGTGCCATGGAATCATCCTAGTTCACAGTAACCTCAAATGTCTGGGCTCAAGTGATCCTCCTGTTTCAGCCTCCCAAGTAGCTGAGACTTATGGGCACCAGCCACAAAGTCCAGCTAATACTTCTATTTTTAGAAGTTTTTCAGGCTGGTTTTGAATTTCTGACCTCAAGGGATCCTCCCACCTTAGCCTCTCAGGGTGCCAGGACTGTAGGCATGAACCGCTGTGCCCACCTGGACTACTTCTACCTCCTTATAAAAGTAGAAGAAGTACCCCTGCCCCCATCCTTCCACCTATGCTCAGGATTCCATCTCTGTAGCCTTATCAGTAATTTATACTACCAATTATCCTGTCTTCCTCTCTGTCCTGCACACTGAATCGCTCCTCACTACCGTTTTCTTCCCCTAAGCATACACAGAACACCAAGGTATTTTCATTTTTTTCCCTATCTTTTGAACTCAGTCCCCTCTCAAGATGTTGCACTAGTTCATCTTTCTTTCTTTCACAACAAAACATCTAAAGTTGCCCACATTTGCTGTCTCTATTTCTTCACCTTGCACTCTATCCTCATCCCATTACGAAATTACTTTCTAGCATTTCAACTAAACCTCTTTTGCTAAGGTCGACAGTCACCTCCAAGTTAACGCATTCAATGTATATTTGTCAGTCCTTAACTTACTCGACCTCTTCGCAGAGCTTCTCACCACTGAACACGATCTTGGAAGTACTTACTTTGCTTGCCATTTGTCCCTATGCTTTCTGATTGTCCTGCTACCTTCTTATCTGCTCCTTCTGAGTGTATTTTTGTGGCGTCCTTTTTCTGATAAATATTAAGAGCTCTTCAAGTCTCAGTTGGAGCCTTCTCAATCCAATGCTGCCCCTAGGCAATGTCATCCATGCCAGTGGCTTCACTTACTATATGTTGCTTATCCAAACTGGTATACCCAGCCTTCATTTGACTTGTGAATTCCAGATGTGTGTGTATGCTTGTTCAATATACTCATTTATATCAAGAGCACTTCACATTCAAAATCTCAAAAACAGAACTTACAATCTTCCCTCCACCTCAGTCCTCGTTTGTTGTGTCATGTAACTGTGAAGGCACCACCCTTCATATCGTTTTATAAGTCAAAAACCAGGAATCACTGTTGACACTTCTCTCTCCTGAATCTCCCAGAACTAACCATGAGAACATCCTAGTTTTATTTATTTTTCCTCTATTCCTAATGTTACTACCCTAGTCTATCTTCTGGTCTACTATAATAGCTTTTTTTTTTTTACTGGACTATTCATAACTGCTTTTGATCTTTACAAATAATTTACCACAAGGAAGCTACCTTGATATATTTTTTAACTTTTAATTTCAAGATAATCATATGTTAACATGTAGTTGCTATAAGAGATAATATAGAAAGTTGTTACTCCGTTTACTCAGTTTTGTCCAATTTTAACAACTTACATAAGTATAGTACACCACCAGGGAAATTGGTATATTCCATCTACAATAGAACCTCTGTAAGCTGACCACCTTTAACAAACTGGTCAACAGCTAGAGGTGGTCAACATAGGGAACTAGGCCTACTGCAGTGACATGTACATGTGGTATATATCTAGTCTATGAAAATTAGGTCAACTTAAGGAGGTGACCAGTGCAGGAAGGTGGTCAACTAAGGAGGTTCTACTGCACTTTAGATTTCATCAGTTTTACATGCACTGGTGTGTGTGTGTGTGTATTTCTATGCAATTTTATTATATGCATAGACTCATGTGAACACTCCAGAATAGTTCCATCACAAGGATCTCTTGTGTTACTCTTTCATAGCAACACTCAGCTCCATCTCTACCTCAGCCCCCTAACACTATCAGCCACAAATATGCTCTCCATCTTTTTGGCTTTTCATTTCAAGAGTGCTTTATAAATAGAACCATAACAGCATGTAGTCTTGAGATTGGCTTTTTCACTCAGTATAATAAATACCCCTATGATTAATCCAAGTTTTTGTCTGTATTAATAATTTATTCCTTTTTAGAGCTGAGAGGTATTCCATGGTATAGATGTACAAGTTGCCTTAACCATTCATTTACTGAAGACAATTTGGGTTGTTTCCAGTTTGGGACTATGATGAATAAAGGTGCTATGAACATTGGTATACAGGTTTTGTGTGGGTATGTTTCCATCTCGCTGGGATAAATGTCCTAAAGTATATCTTTTTTAAAAGAAAATAATGTTTATCATGCCACACTCTTTCTTCAGGTTTGCCTTCCCATTGTCCTTAGGATAAAGATCAAAATCCTTAATATCGCCTACCAGTGGCCTGCTGTCATCAGGACCCACATATCTCTTGTTCATCATAAATTGGGCTGCCTATCATCCCGTACTCCATCAGCTGTATTCAGGGCCTCACCCGGGCTGCTCCCTCTGCTTGGAACCCTCTCCCACCACTCAGTCTTACTTCTTGTTTTTAACCTTCAGATGTCAGCCTGAATGTCACCTCCACTGGGAAGTTCCTTCTGAATTTCTGGACCTCATATTTTCCTGTAGAGCACCTGGTGTTTTTATTTTGTAGTGGTGAGAACTGTTTGTAATGACAAGTTCTTTTATGTGACCATTTGATTAATAGCTGTTGTAGATAACTCAGATTGTAAGCTCCAGGAGGAGAGTGACTGTGTTTGTTCTCCTCATCATTACGTAAACATTCATTTTGTGTTTAAAGCAATTTGGCTGAGGCGTTTAAGATAGTCCTGAATTCAAATTCTATCTCTACTATTTATTAGGTGTTCTTGAAAACTTACACATGCTAAGTCTTAGTTTTCTCATTTGCAGAATTAAGATTATAACGGTAACTACTTAATAGAGTAGTTTTAAAGGATGGATCAGATAAATATTTGAACATTTAATTCAGTATTTAATGTAAGACAAGCACTCAATAAATGTTATTTTTTATCGTTAGATTAAGATTAATAGATCAGAATTGTTGTATTTTTACTCTTAATTAGGTTTTAGGGCATTGTCTTCATTTCTTACCTGTTCCACCATCTTCTAATTCTGGTAACTTTGTGACTCCAAAAACCAGCCCTTAGATCTTGGATAACTCCTGGTTTCTACCCCAGGTATTTTGCCTGAGGCAGATAAGAGGGTTGTGTAGCCTCTTGACTCTGGTTCCCATTTTCATCTCACTCTGGACTTCCTTCTCTCGTTCTCTAGCCTGGGATCTTAATGTTGGTAAGAATGCCTCTTCCCTGCTCTGAGTTTCCAGATGTTCCCTAAACACCCCTTGCCTCTTGCCTCATTTTCTACACTTCCCTATGGAGGTGAATCATCCTGTTGGTAAGACAGCCCTTGGCCCATATTTCTCAATTAGGTAGAACAATCCGATCTATCAAATTTTGTAAGTACAGAAGTTTGGCCTCTTTGTCCTTCCTGCCCTACTTAGACTAGCGTAGTGAGTGATCTGCAAAAGCACTGCTCCTACACATATCCCACCTTTCCCTTGAGACAGCTTTTCTAAGTTTTGATTGAAAGGAAGAAGGCTCAACCAGCCTATTTTGCCTCTAACACTAAGCTGTGCCCATCAACCAGCCTTTACAAATAATTTTTGTTCTCCAGCTACCAGTTCTTTTTCAAAGGTTTTAGAATTTGGGTGGGGGAGGAACTATGCTACACATGGACCCCTCCCCATATGATTCTACAACTTTGATGTATGCTTTTGCTTGAAATATGATTCTCTTTCTTTCATATTTTTTATATTTTAGTCATTTTTCAAGAACCAGCTCAACCACAATTTAAATGAAACTTTCCAGCCTTCAACATTCTCTTTCACGAAGGAAATCCTATAGTACTTCCTGGATTGTATAATTCCTTCTGGAACTTAGTTACCTATTGTCTTAAATGCATACAAAACACTCAAGAGTATAACTTCCTTTCCTAACTCAAAATTTTAAGTTTCTTATGAACAAGCAAGGGGCTTCCTATTTTGTCCTTTATTTATGTTTTACCTCTCTACTTAACAGATTCTTTGTATATAGTAAGATAGTAAGTGTTTAATAATATCTTACAGGAACAAATGTGGTTGGGGCTGGTCCACTGTCCAGGCTTTAATTTGAAGTTATATCTGAAATGGCTTGGTAGCTGAGGGGATTGTGGCAGTGGCCGAGGAAAGAAAAGGTTAATATGGGCATGTCCTTGGGTGTGTATCAGTGCAAGTCTGACAGGAAGAAGAGCATAATCTCACCTTGTGCTGTGTTTCTGCCTGAGTCACATACTCTCTCATTTTCCCTTAAGAAAAATATATTGAATGCATGGTCTTATAGATAGAAAGGCTAAAAGAAATGCAAGCAGATAGGGGTAATGTTCCTGGCTACAGTAGATTGGCCTGCGGACTGTTTTGACTCCCTGAATTAGCTGAGAGATTTATACAATAGCCACTACTACCACAACAGGAAAAAAAAATGAGGAGAAAGGGTCCTGAAAATGGTGTCTGAGCAATGAAAGACAGTGAATATTTTAAAGATCATGGAATTTAATTTATTCAACCTAAATGCATAAAAGTACAGGTGGGGACATTATTTATGCAGGTATATGCAAATCATTTTATAAAATAGGCAAAGCCCTTCTGCTTTTTATAAGTTGCCAAGGTGGTTCCTGATATTTTAAAAGCTATGCACCTTTAATGTAATTTCCTAAGACTTGGAATCCCTCTGTTGGAATCACAGTCATTGTCAGAGCAAGTTTATTTTTTTTCCCCTGTCCTCTGGGACAGTTACAAGGCTCTTATAACCATCATAAAAAGAGTAGTTTCCACAGAGATGTGACTGGAAAAATCTCTTGGAAATTGCTGAAGAGTAAGTCACAGTGTTCAAAGCAGAGAACATAGGCTTTGAAAACATGAACCCATCTGACCTCGTGAATTTAGTACAGTGAATTCCTGAGCTCTGAAACATGGGGCCCGGCTGTGCATGCCATATTGGTGCTATAAGACTGGCAGTAGGTTGGCTGTGGCATGGTCTATTTCAAACTCCTTCACAGTGCCCAGTGTTGCATGTTCCCAGATGACATTTGGTTGGCAGAAGCTGGGCCTCCAAAGCTGGCAGTCTGGAATGCAGCCCACTGTGTTTTGACAAACACATAATTGACCATCTGATCACCAGCCTACGTTCTGCACTCAGGTCACTGGGGGACCTGGGCTTTCAGTAGGTCCCTACTCCTCATCTTGTTCATCTTCTCCAACCTTTCTCCAGAAAGCAATATAGACAAGACTTAAATACACCCACACATATCCTCCCATTTGCAAAAGAGAACATGAGACATAAGCTGTTGAAAATTTCCTTTAAATTGTCCTGGCAGCCCAAAGTGAACAAGAGAAAAGCACACTTATGGTGAACTCTAATTCAGAGAGAAGGAATGAATACACTGAATTGTTTCAACACCCGGCTGTGCATAAGTTGCAATTCAGATCAATGGCTTGGAAATTTTGCTTAGAAAAAGGCAGCAATGGGAAAATGATAGGGAACTGGGGGGACTGATTGACTTTAAAGGGACATTATTTAGAAACTGTTTCATTTTCAGGTGAGAGAAGAGAAAAGCAGGACACTGAGAACGTCTTCTCTGCATTTGCCTGCTCCTCCCCATATCCACCGTGCAGAGAAGGAGACATATACCCCTGGAGACCAGTAGGCAGTGGCTAAGAGTGGGGTCAGAGTCAAAGTCAGTTAGGTCTTTGCTGAAGATCCCATGAGGATATATTTTGGTCTGAAATTTGGCCTCATACAATGTTTCAGCCTTTCTCCTAGAAGGCAAAGATTATGCAATAGTCCAAGATATGTTGGAAGTATGCAAATGTTAATGTCTATGTCAACACTAGCAAATGGCCTCTCCCTTCCACTCTACCCCTACAGCACAGGTCAGGTCCTGGGTTTTCACCTTTGACCTGGTCTCCCTATTCTCAGCCAGGCATTTCTACTATCACCAGAGTATTCTATCTAAAACATAAATCTGTTTAAAATTCTTCCTAGCCTCTTGAGCCTGCAGGATCAAGTCCAAACTCCTTTGCATGGCATACAAGGCCCTCTGCAATCTGTCTCCTGTCTGCTTTCTAATCTCCCATCTCCCCTGTCAAACACCATTCTTCAGCCACCTGACCTCTGGATTTGACTGCTGCTTAATGCCTCCTGACATTGTAAATGGTCTTACTTTCCACGTTATTATGATCGCCTTTTCTTTCTGCTCTCCTATATCCACCTGGCAAACTGCAGTTCATTCAACTCTAAGACCCAGCTTGGGCACTTGTCCACATGCAAGTGGGTACACCTTCCTCTCTCCTCTCATTACATCTTATATGTACCTGCATTCCCATGGCTACCACCTTTATTCACTTACTGAAATTACTGAGATTCTTAGTGAAAGGAAGGATATTTTATTTATCTTGGAGTTCCCAGAACCAAGTGTAGTGAAGCATAGTGACTAAATTTACATAAATGTTTGTTGACTGAAAACTAAATAAGAGCTATGCATGATAATTAATCAAAACTAAGCCAACCAGTAGTATTAGCTTTTAGAGTCATGGTAGGAGCCCATTAGCAACCTAATGAAGGCAGAAGATCCCAGCAGTAAGGCACTTTCTGATGGGTATCACAGGGGCTGGTGCCTGGCTGGGGTGACAGTAAGAGTGAGGGATGGATGCTGTGATGGAAGAATGTCTTTTAACAGAGAATATCACTAAGCCTATAAATTAGGACCCTTTTTAACACCTAATTTCCAATACTAAAAGGCATTGTTCTGATTATAAATGTGAGTCTGAACTGTAAAGGGGCCTGCAACTTACAAGAACTGCGTTTCTTAAAAGGGTGAGTCTGTGCTATCTTCTTCAAGGAAGCATGGCAGGTTATGAAGGGGGCCTTTTTGTTTGTGCTAAACAGTAATGGAATGGAACACTCTTGGGGGAACATCTGGCAACTATTCAGTTCCTGTTGAAATCTCAGTCAAATCCACATTGGGACACTAGACTAAACACAGTGCCAAGAGGAGAGGTTGAGCAGGCAGAGTTCTGCACCTGTTTAGCAGGGGGCATTGAAGAGGCACTTGGAGTGCACTGAGAAGATAATGTTCTCATCTGTTCCCAAGGAACTTTTTCCCTTTGATGGGGCCTCTGGGGTACCACCCCTGGGGCCATCAGCTGTGTCCAAGGGGGCACTTCAGGACAGCAGAACTGTCACAGGCCTGCCAGCATAAGGGCAGCCTCAGGATTTAGAATAATCTAAGCAAACATGAAGCCCGGCATGGGGTGGGACAAGGTCATGGTACATGAATGGACTATCAGCTCACTGCAGGTCATTCCTCCAGCCTTATCTCTGGTTTAAAAAATAGAATTTCTCTGGAAGCTCTGTAACTGGTGGTTGATGTAGCATAGAGTCAGTGTCAGATTTTCCTATGAGCCAGAGACAACCTTTCAATATATTTTTTTTTATCTCAAAGGTCTCCCCCTTGATTTCCAATCAGTGACACAAGTCCTGTGTTCTGCTGTGCCTGAGGCTCGCCCTATAGCACTGACGTCATAATAGCTGAGCCGTGAGGGCAGGAGTGCACTGTGCTGACTCATCCCGGTGATGTGAGGATTAATGCCTTGTCTAACACAGAGCTATTATGTGAACTGTTTTTACACAAAAGAACTGTAACAAAAATGATTTGCCAGAGACTAGAAATATGCCGTGCTAAGTAACTGAGGGGAGGGTTGTGGAGACATAAAGTGGTAACCATGAGCGTGCACGTTGACATCCTCCAAAGCATGAACAGACCCACTCCATCAACACCGAGAACAGAGAATAACAAGACTTATCAGGGGCAGGTAGGACCCACCCCTGCTGTATAAATGCATTACACACAGCACCAGTCTTTGGGGAGTTTAATCAGCCTCCTTTCTCTGTCAAATAAACTGTCACATTAGACTTTACCCTTAGCATCCTTCGGAGGATTCGGCTCCTCTAAATATATTTGCCACCAGCTTCTAGGAATGTGAGTGGAAGCCACACACAAGAAAAATAGCCATGGGAACCTCCTTTCTGTGCAAATGATTCTAACACAAGAAATCGCTCAGAGTGGGGAGTCAGTGAAGCGAGATGTGATGTTGTGATTAAGGGACAGTGCTCACCAGAGAGTGAAAGCAGCCAGAGGATGCCGAGGCCTGTTTATCACATTAGGAGACTGTTGTTACCTGTAGGATCTCTTGGGTGGTATCTCTTACAGTTACTTTGATTATTTGGGTTCACTGCCCCAGAACCTCTTTTAAGCAGCGTAAAGTAAAATTTAACCCAACCCATTCAGTGAAGCCAATTTGGGCTTCAGATAATAAATGTTCTCTTTGTTCATATAAAATCAAATTTTGTTTCTCCCTCCAAATGCCTTCTCATCTGTTCTAAAAAAAAAAAAAAAGAATGGTACCTTCTATAAACCCTTTGACACGTGTAAATCCTAGATTTATATTTTTCTCCCAGATTTTACAATTTTGCACAAAATTTTAACCTATTTACTTTTCAGTTTTTGTACTCCTTAGTTAAATGATATTAGAAATTTTGTCAAGAAACAAAAGCTCTGATATATATGGTAAAATTAAAAAACTATTGGACCTAGGGATAGGTGCATAAATGAAAAGCAAATAATTGCCCAGTGATTGACAGTGGAGCAAAAAGCCCAAGTGTTGCTGGTAGTTGGCTAAGTAACATGAGCAATAGCTTGGGAGAGTCATGACTTTTGCAAACAGAAGCTGCAGTGAAATAAAGGTATTCTTGATACAGGAACAGAGGCTGGGCCACCAGTCTCTTTAGACACCTCATAGATAACAACTGACCACTACCACCAACAGCATCAACTCCAAACAAAAAGAAGCTAATGCCTACTAAAGAAATACTGAAAACCACAACAAAGTCAACTACCAAAATACCAACCTCCCCCCCAAATTTCCCACATGTGAAACTTTTTTTAAAAGGTAAAAAACCACATTTACTTACATAAGGAGCAGAGGCAGGCCACAGACTGATGGTCAAAGAACTGAAAATCAAGGAAAAAACAGGGAATTAAAAACAAGGGTACAGGGGAAGAAGGAAAGCAAATCTCGGTCTAGATGGGACTAGTTGTTTTGAAAGGAGCTCTTTTTGCTACCTGCAGCCCCAAATGAAGGCTATGCAGCTTAATAAAAATTTTCCAGAGGTGTGACCCTCTCCTATGATGACCAGTATAGTACTTTCCAGCAAAAGGAGTGCCAGGATCTTTGTCAATTTCCTTCCAGTCTCTAACATACAGCATTTTCAAAGCTGCACTACTGTTCAATACACTAGACACATTTGTCTATTTAAGTTGAAATTCCTTAAAGTTTACTATGAAGCTAGTAAACACTAGCCACACTTTAAGTGCCTAATTGGACAGCACAGTGTTTCTATTACTGCGCAAAGTTCTGTTGGACAGCACCGACTCGAGCAGGTAAAAGCTTCACTATATAGTACACAGTTAACTTTAGCTAACTTTGACAAAGGTGAATTAAATCTTGATAAAATTTGGCTCTTTGGATAGTAAATGTATCACGCTTAACATGTAGAAGACTCTCTGAACAAATTCAAGACATCTGTATGTTGCTAAGCTTTGGTGTTGCTGAGAACACTGCCCAGTCTGACCTGCTTCCTTGCCTTCCCTCTGACACAGACTCCTGACCCCTTGTCACTGGCCTATACTGTCCCCTCTATGCTGGGAAATAGTCTGATAAAGTGGTTTTAAACTAAAGTATCTGTTCCCCAAACACATCTTTAATAATGAAATTTCAGGTTTGAGAGGATCTGACCTTAACAGTTTCTCCTTCTATGTTTCAATCTTTAACACATTGATTGCCACACTAGAAAAAAATGTTTTTTCCTTGGAGCCGTGGTGTTTTATTATAAAAATAGACTATGTGTAAAACCTTTCTAGCATAATAAAAATGTTATTTTTTGTTCTCCATGTGTGAGTTATATGCAATTTAATAAATTAAATCGATTCCAATTTTATAAAAAATTATGTTTTGTTTTCTATGCACGAGTTATATGTAATTCACACATTGCTAGAATCAATTTTTACACCGTATGACACATGAGTTGTATGTGACTCACGACATCCTTATTGAATTTGTTTCTGAAAATTGAGTCTTTTCTCATTCTACAAGTATTTACTGGTACCTGCAGTGGACTCTGGGCGGTTCTGGATGATGCCCTCTGAGTCATACCCTGCTAAGTATGTGCAGCAGTATCACATTGCTGCATGCAAGCCTGTTGATTTCATTCAAAGAGCAAAAAGTCATTCAAAGAGCCATCAGGCAAATGTGCAGCTGGAAGTTATGGTAACCAGAGAACGGAGTCCAGCACATGGGTGCACAGGGGTGGTTGGCTGGAGCAGGGCGACAGGAGGTGGAAGAGACCTGCCCATGGACAGCAAAAACAATGAGCTGAGGTGTATCAGCTGCACCAGGCTCCAGGCCCCAAACTAGCATGTGTTAAATACAACTCACATGGCAGTTCAGGTCTTAAGTCACGTGCCAAATAAACTACTATGGGACTGGTCGGCCCACCATTGTTTTGATAGCTTCTCTTACAGGAAGATAAAACAGAAGCAATATCAGACCCAGGGACTTAACGTATACTGACTACATTTTTGTCTTTCTGACACCGTGATTTTAACCACTTCACATAAAGTCTCCATAAACATGTGAAATAAACTTTATCAAAGGAAATCAAGTAGAAGGACCTGATTAAATAACTTCGCTCTGAAAAATGTTAAAACAGAAAACAAGAAATTAAAGAGACCTTCCCTCCTGGAAAGTTTTCTGGTCAAATGCACAATTTGTAAAGATTTCGCCAGAGAAATGATTTCCCTTTTGTGGCCAGTGTGCAGCTCTACCCATGCACGTGCAGGTGTGAAAGATGGTGATAAGAAGAGTTAAGGTAGAAATCTGCAGCCCCGATCATGACGCATGCAACACTAGAGAGGCTGGAGATCTCCATCGCTTTCAAACTGTTTCACAAAATTGATGAGTTTAATGAAAATTTTAAGCAAGATAATTAGATTATATATGATTTATTGGAAGTACATATAAATTTGAAATATAAAAAAAGACTGACTAGTCTTCAAAGACTTTAAAACTCTGTTTTGCTATGTTCTGTCTTCTTCACAATCCAGGATATTGGACCACGCATGGATGCAGTTTGTAACTTTCTCTGTCTTCCTCCCTCCCTATCCACTTTCCCTTGCTTCCCCCTCTCCTTCCCCTCTTTCTCCTCCTTCCTTTCTTCTGTCCTCCTTCCTGCCTTCCTATCTGTTTTCCTTTCTGTCACTCCCCCTTTTCGAGCATACTTTCTTTCTCAGTCTTTGGAGAAAGGAGAAAATAGGCTTAGTAATTTTCTATGAAGTATGTTCAATCATCATTTTTCTGATAACTCAATAATGTACAGGCTCTTTAAAAACTATACTTAGCATTTATGTTCTCCTATCTAAGAATATAACTTTCTTTTCTAAATTTCAAGAAGCATTTATTCATAAAATTAGTCAAAATTAAATTTTTGATGTGATCCAAGAGATTAGTATACCCAGATGGACTAATACATCCAAGTTCTGGAATGAAGAAATGTCTTTCCTGATGGTCAAGTGAACACACAGGCTGGCTGTCAATGACAAGACTTCAAGATGGAGGGAAAATAACATAGCAGGTATGTCACAGTCTAAGACAAAGCAAGTTAAATTGAAGATTTTTATTGGGCATAATTATTGTCCTTATATATTAGTGTAAAACAATAATACTAAGTCCTAATTTAATACTAAAGCTAAATTTTAATCTCAGAGTTTTTAATGCAATTTATATTATAAATGTTCATAAATGGTCAGAAGACTCCCTACTTGATTGAAATGTAACTTGCTATACATTCTGAGAGTATGTGTTCATACACAAAGATTCGTATTTGCTCAATTCAAATTGTTATTTTATTACATATAAATTGTTATTTATGTGCTCGTTGCACCTAAGTGCCTCTCACTTTGTATGTCGATAAGTTGTTTTTATTTGAAATGCAAAGAATTATCTATAATAATTCCACAAAGATTAAAAATATTTGCTTTCAGCATGCTAGATTCAAAGCACAAATATCTAGCAAAGAATATAAAAATGTTGAGCCTAAATAATTCAGAACATTAAAACACGGTGGAGGATAAGTAGAGAGAGGAGGAAAAAGAGTGACTTATGGTGAAGTCTAATCTTAGTTTTATAATTTCTAAGTAAAAATTATATTATGTCAATCTCCAAGGAACTAAAAGTATTATTAATTGTAATTTTAAAGATTAGTCAATTCTAATTTCAATTTACATAATGTTCTCCCTCTCTCCCTCCCTTCCCTTCCCCTTCCCTGACTCTCTAACTTCCCCTTCCCTCCCTCCCCTTTCTCTCCCTCCTGCTGTCCTCCCTCCCTCCCTCCCTTGAGATGGAGTTTCACTCTACTGCCAGGGTTAGAGTACTGTAGTATCAGTCCAGCTCACAACAACCTAAAACTCCTGGGCTCAAGTAATCCTCTTGCCTCAGCCTCCAGAGCCCACCACAATGCTCAGTTAAGTTTTTCTAGTTTTTCTAATTTTAGTAGAGACAGGGTCTCACTCTTACTCAGGCTGGTCTCAAACTCCTGACCTCAAGAAATCTTGTTTTTTCAGAAAATGCCTCAAAAATATCAAGTTCAGGGAGTTCCCAGACTCCATGAAGGCCACCCATGAATCCCAGGTTAGTAGTCTCTGGCATAGGCACAGTAGGGAGAAATCCTCTTTCAATCTTACTGCTCTTTGCCTCTAGAACGTTTTAATAAAACATTATAAATTGAAGCTGGAAATGAAGAAAACATATAAAAAATGGAGCTCTAAGTGGGTGAAGTTATGTGGTTAGAGACACACAGGCTCCTTTGCAGCCCGGACTCTTGTCTTCTGAATTCTTTATAATTTCTTTTAAAAAATGTCCACAAAGCCTTAGCAACACCAGGGTAGAAAAGTGTTGAACAGAGAAATGACAATGATAACAAGAGTTACTATTTACCGAGTACCTTCTGTGGTTTCAGGTATCTTGCTAAGAAAATGCTTCTCAAATTTGGATCTGGGCATACGCAAGGGTGCGGAACAGTGTAATAGGGAATACCAAAAGCCACATAATAAATAATAAAGACATGACTGTCTTCCTGGAGGGTCAGTTTCCTGCTGGTAAGTAAATTAAACATTTACATGTATTAACTTGGATAACTACTTCTTGAAGAATTCCAGTAACTACTTCGTAAATGTTGGATACTATTCTTGTCCTTGTGGAACTTCCAGTTAGTAAAAAACCAGAATATTGAGGAGTAGGAAGCAAAATTTATATGTATCTCTGGGGTAAAACCTGAGGCTTTCCTGAAAAGTCTTGCTTGTGGCACACTGTCTTAGGTACCTGGCAGGTACCCTTAGCACTGGATCACTCACTCCTAACTCAACGATCACCCCAGTGGAAGTGTTTGAAAAGCATTGTTAACAGTATATCATTTAATCCTCACTATAAAAGAAAAATACTGTTAGTTCTAATTTACTAGAGAAAAAAGGGAGATTTGAGAAATTAGGAACCTTTCCCCAAATCACATAGCTGCTGGCATCCGAATAAATCTGTACCATTCCAAAGTCTACACGCTTCTAACCACTAAATTACACGACCTCTAGGTGTTTTCCACTTATGTTTCCCCTTGAAATCTGGGCTCATTCAGGCTCATGCAGGCTAGTTTAAGATTCTCTTTGGAAGCAGATAAGTCTGGCTTGATTTACATTCTAAATATTTCACAGTGGTAAGGGAAAGCTATTATTATACCCATTTTATGGTGAGGAAGCTGAGCCACTCGCCAGCTGAGGTATCTGGCTGGGTTATAAACGGAATCAGGGCTGTCAGATGCTCATTCCTCTTGACTAACTCCAAGTCCAGGCAATGTTACTGACCGTGGGCTTTTTTGCATATGGGATTCACACTGGGTGAAAAAGAGTGAGACAAATTTTGCTAAGAGAAAATAATAGTAGTACAATAAGAAATGGAAAAGAAGTAATCATAACTCACGAAAATTAGTTACTTTTAGCATTGTGAATAAAAAAGGGAGAGCTTATTCATCATAAATGAGTCAGAAAATTAGAATGTGTCAGAGCATTGATGACAGAGCTGAGGAGTTTGGATGAACTGAAGTTCAACGCTTATCCTTCGAGCTGAGGAGGGTAAACGTGTGACAATAGGACAGAAGTGACCTCTTCAACATGCCTTTTAATCCTTCTAATCTTTTTAAAACCACTTTCTCTAGAACTTAGGTGGGTTTATATCTTTGTTTTCTATCGGTAGAAATAACATTTCAGCATCCCTTTAATGTTCTAGAACTATTGTGCTAATTAATTCTTATGTGGGAGTTATTCAAAATAGTAGGATGACGATTTTTACCTTATTGATTTTCCTAATATTTTTTTGGCTTCCAGCATTCTCAAAGGTTCAAAAGATAAGACACTATTGGATTTTTAGACTCACATGTTTCTCAGAATAAGTGCCAGCTTCACAGGTGCCTGTCAACTGATATTCCATCTTCACTCTGGATATGTGATTTCCTTTATCTGCCAGATTCAAAAATTCTATACTAGATATAATGATATTTCATGCTCCCTGATTTGGGGAGTTTTTAATTCTCTATTTTCTATCCGGTAAGAGGTTTACAAGATGAAATAAGATGGAAGGGTTATTTATATGTGTAATCTCCCACTAGGTACACTGGGGTCTCCTGCAGACAAGTTTCTTGGAGTATTTTTATTCCTCTTGGCCAGTCACAAGAAGTCTATAAACACCATAAACGGTCACACATGGTGTGTGCCTTTCAAGGCTATATTGTTTTGGATCCATCTCGAGGAGAATGGTAACAGAATGATAATGATTTATCTTTCCTTAAGATGCTATGGTAACAATCCTAAAGAATGTCTACCTTCAAAAATTCTGATGCTTAAATAAGGTGACCAGCAATAAAGAGAGAAGATTTAAAAACTAAAGTTCAGCAATTAGGTCTGGACTACTTCTGAGCCTGAGACATTGTCAAGATACAACTTAGACCACTACACTCCACCTCATACAAATCTTTCCGATCCTTCCTAATTCTTATAGGTATAGAGTCTGAGAGACTGGAATGAAATGAAAGCAGTCGTTCCAGGAGGATGGCAGGGACTGACATTGATGATAGTTTCTCATGGCTGTAAACTAGACACAACTCTTTGGCATGACTGATATTCAGGCATTCTTTACAATCTGATTCCAAGAAACTTTTTTTCCATATCTCAACCTCCTAACGTTGTAGCTTTATGGATTCCAAACGGATTGAGGTACCAAGACCTCTGAACTATAGTAAACTGATATTCTTTAGGGGATACTGAAGAGGTCTGATGGTCTTATTATGTGGTCTGATCATTTACAGGCACTTGGTCATAATGCTGCTCACAGCCTACTGTTAATGCCATTTTGGTGCGAAAAGATTGGGTCTATTAAAGGCAAACTCATCCTGAGACTCCTGAGTGTATAAAGACAGAAAGTAACACGTTAGTTGTACAAAGAACTTTGGAATAAACATGGGCACAGCAAGAGGGAGAAAGAAAGCTCCAGATCAGTATAAACAGAAGGCTGTCTTGACTCAAACGTTTCCCTCAAGTGATTAAAAACAATACAAGAGGAAAAAATCATGACTCTAAATTTACATCAGAAGATATGAGTTAAGCAGGTACTGGTACCTCAAAAGTTTCTTGGAATCAGATTGTAAAGAATTGTTAAGATTAGGTCAGATACTGAAACACGAGGATAATATGTGCATGTTCTGTGTTTTGAAGACTTAGAAAGCATTTTTTGTAATATAGATCGAAAAATGTTACTTTTGTCCTTGTCACCACAACTATTTGCTTCAGAGCCTTCAAGACATTTCATAATCTGGCCCCAACCTACCACTCTAGTTTTTTAAAAAAAAATTTCCCACCACTGCTTCCTCATATACTGGGATGGCCTATTTGTTCCTCCCTGAACATACCGGGACATCCAAGTCTCTGAGTCTGCTAACTGGTCACAGTTTACATTTGACCATCCCAAGCCTAACCCAGTATGTTAAACACGTCAGTGTTTGTCGAATAAATGCTGTCTGCCTACGTTAGGAGACAAAGATGATAGAAAAAAGTTGTTTAATCAGTAAATAAATATCACCAGAGGGAGTTCAAGGGAAAGTTAATTTTAGTGTGCTTTAGGAGTAGGGGCAAGATGAGTTTTAAGATTAGGAAAACTGATGCTCTTTATTCTTGGGTCTAGCCAATGGTATGAGTCACTTACTTTTTTGGGAACAAGTTTAAACCTCAAGGTTAAAGGAACAGAAATGCTCTGTCCATCGGCATATGATGAAAAAGTTGTGGCTATTTCCACATCAGCAAAGTGAAATTAAGATATGTAATGCCTTTCTTATGAACATCTTAAATACACAAGTGGTAAATAATCGAATAAATTACCAAAAGCAGTTATGAACTTTCTTTCTTCCTGACTCTTTAAAAATAGGAAAAAATCTTCATCTATTTTGGAAGGAATAAATACAGTGCTGCCTCCAGTCAGCAAGATGAATTCAATAACCTTTCCAGCCTTGTTTAGCTCTATATTATGCTACAAAATCCTAGAAAGTGCTGACCCTAAAAATTATACAGAATCACAATGCAGCTCAGTAAAATACATTCTACAGTTTAAAGAGGATTAGGCAATACGGATAGTCTATAAATTATTAAATTCAAAATAGTATTTATGTAATGATTCAATTTGCCAATGCATATAACACAAATAAAATTGAGTAAAAATGTACTTGACTATATCCCAGTTTTAACATGATTATCTAGAATAAAACATGCTAACAATTAATTCTTTCAAGTCTAAAAAAATTTGCTGAATATTTCATAAACCTGGTATTGAATATGCATACAAATTCAATTTCCAATTAAAGAAAAAGTTAGAGAAAAAGTCCAGAAAATAAGATAAGAACTCACTATTATTACTTCCAGGCCTATCTTCAAAGACATCAGGAGAACCAGTGAACAATTCCTTTAAGTGACCAAAATGGGCCCCATGTGATTAAGAATGTAGATCTAATAACAGACTCAGGGAGAAGCTCTATCAGGAGCGGCCAGCTAACCGGCTTTTTTGTCTATTTACCTTGCAGCTTTGGTGCTCAGCAGAAGTGTTCATTACATACAGCACACAGGGTTAGATTAACAGTTCCAATGACCTTGTCTGAACCAAACTCATTTAAAGCAGTTTGCCACATTTCTTAAATAGAAGATGAGCCCATTCTATCTATGGCCTAGGTTTGGACTGGATCACTGAATCATTGCCCAACTCTGATAAGCAAAGCACTAACATGTGCCAGTCAACAGGAAGCCCATAGCAAAGGCATCAAGAAGTCAAAATGCACACACATAAAAAATTTGGCAGTATACTATAGCAGAAAGCTATCACTAAAGATGGACTTTGGCTATTAAAGCAGTGAGTAACATTCAACCTTTGTTAACAAAAAAACAAAACCCAAAACTTCAGTCCCAATGTAACCTATAAAGAAGATCTGGTCACAAAAAGAGATTGAGAGAGAGAGAAATGGGGCTTTATTTTGCTGCCCCTTATTTCCATAAGAACACGAAAGTATGCCAGTTTCTTCATAGCCGACTTGTTACAGTATATTGTTCTACTCTTCACTAATGATTTCGTGAGGTTGGTTATTACTATGATCAGTAGCTGGGGGGTACGTGTCTAAGACCTTTCAAAAGAATCATTTTGTTCAGTGTCACTCCAGAAAATCAAGTCAGCGTTCAGCTAACTTTGACAACCTAACTAGGATAATGGCCGGTGCTTGTAGCCCTTGTGTATGCTGTTTCAAATGACAGGAACGCACTGAACAGCGAAGGTGAAAGCTAACCAGCAACTTGAATTTTGAAAAGCTTTGGCACAATAAGCTGATGACATAGATTGTTAGAATTCAAAAACCTGACTCCCTGCCTCCCTCCCTCCTTTCTTATTTCCACATCCACATTCCTGTCATCAGGTAGTAGAAGAAAAAGCAGCAAATGGTGATGGGGGCTGCTTCTTTGGGGACACTCTTAGTTCTCTATCCTCCCCAACCACAACTTGCTTTCAGTTTGCTAAAAATGTATTTATTTTAATTGTTTTAACACTTCCTCTTAGAGAGATTTGCATTTTCTTAACTGTCTCTACAACATCCAAACGGAGGTTTTTTGCAGAGGTATTTGGTGATGGGTGTGTGTGTGTGGTGGGTTTTGTCCTGGATTCTTCAAGTTTTCTAACAGTACTGCTATGGGTCTGCTCCCTCACCTCAGGAAAGCGATTCTGCTTATAGTTTTACTTCAAATAAACATATATACATATACATGCATATACCATATGTATGTTCTTCCTCTTGAAAGTAGAAAACATTTTGTGAGTTTTTGTCCATATAGTCTATGAGGTGTTGTTCTACTAAAATCTGAGTATTTTAGGCAGAAACAAAAAAAACTGCAAGTGGTTTGTATTGAAATTTTATGAAAATATTGTCATCAGTGTGTTCCTTGTGGTTAATCTCCTGGCTCTTTGTTAGCATATGCTGAAGGAGACTGCCACAGTATCCTTCGGCCCTAGAAATGCTGGCCTGTGAGATGGACTTGTAAAGATCAGAATTCTTGCATTCACCTATTAATGATCTAGGAATTGGGAATGTTTTTTTGTCTGCTCTTTAACCTCCCACTTCAAGGATTAAATTGTAAACAACCTAGTGGGAATCCTTCAGGCCAAACCATGGCTGAGCGGATCTCAGCAGGCAGGGAACCCGTAGCAGTCTGTGAAACACCGTGAAACACAATTATGAACATATAAAGGATTCATCCGTACTTTCTGAAAGAAATTATGTTGTTTCCAAGACGAGAGCTAGAAAATAAGACACATTAAAAGAAACCGAGCAAGATAATAATTTAAAAAGAGTCAGCAGAGGTAAATTTTTACCAGCGCCCTGTTTGCCAGGGCTTTCTCTGACTGCGGATTCAATTTTAGATCTGACAGTGGTCTGCACCAGATACTTCAAGGGAAGTCCATTCGTCTCTGACCGATGAAGCCCAAAGTACTGACTGCACACGAGGGTTCCTTTCTTGTTTCCAAAGGCAATCAATTTGTGCCCTAGAGTCTGAGGGTTCATAGTTTCTTTTAATTCTGTGAGTCTGCACAGGCACGGCTCCTCCTGCATGATTTGGTCCTGAGGAAGTGACCCACCCACAACTCCACGGAGCTAATTAACCCCATACTGAGCTTTTTTTCCCCTCATTTCACACATCCACTCAATGCTTTAAATGACCCAGCAGCAGCATGATCATGTGATTTTTTTTCTCTCAGTGAGGAAAGCGTGGTGTAGGGAGGAATGGGGATCTATGTGCCCTAATTCAAAACAGCCGTGTGACCCTAAAACATTATCAAATAGCATTTTATCTGAGGGTGCAGAAATACTCAAAAATCCCTGAATGAAAATCCTTTTGTGTCATTCACTCAACTTCTTGTGGTCGCCATTTAAACAAGCAATACATAACAATACTGCCTAATCCATACTGAGATAGAGAGGAGTAGTCTAGATTCAGAACGTTTTTTCAGAAATCTCACTGCAGTGTGTGGGGGAACCTACTATCTCCTTCCCTATCTTGAACAACTTCAAAAGAAGGAATAAAATTCATCTTTTTTCCATTTCAAGGAATAGATTTATATATTTCCAGATTTATTTTTGCCAAAGTGAATGCCTTGAAAACTTTAAGATAATCACTGTTTTCTAACTTTTGAAAAAAGAAAAAAAAAAAGGGAACATGATGATGGTGGGTGATTTAATGGAATCAGCTTGTCAACATGATAAAACTAAAAAAGCTTTCCCAGAATATGTTCATATACTTAAAAAAAACAAAACAAACAAACCAACCTTTAACATGATGTATATAGTGTAAAGTGGTTTTCTGTCATGGCAAAAGAAGAGAGAAATGTCATTAATTTAGGCAGTAAGTGTAAGGCTCTACTAGAAATTGCTATGGATAAATCATAGACACACATCTTGGTCAGACAAATGGAGACAAATGGAGCCTGACAAGTTCTAGGTCTTGTTAGAAGCTTTCAGGAGAGTCATCAGATTTTAAGTCAGTCATCTCTGTAAATGGACAGAAAAATTCTGTGATTTTCCTTGATTTTATTAGTGTATGGCTTTAGAGTTTTAAAGACTTGGACATAAAAGGACAAGAAATTACGTCTTCCGAATGTCTCATCTTAGGCAAACTATCACATCTCTCACATTTTCAAAAGTATGTGTGGCAAATTGGTTCACTTTGGTAGAACTCGGTTATAGAGTGTGCATGTCTTGTGTGAATGTTCAACCTCTTTTTTTTTCTTCAAAACCATTTATACACGCACTATTAAACACCCAGAATTGTAGAATTCTTAGTATGGGTGGACAGTTAGTACAAGGTGAAATCTATCTAATATCTAAAATTCTTAAAGTGGCTTAAATCCTATGCTTCGGAATTGAAGACCATATAGCAGTTCTGAAACACATTTACTGCTGCTTCCTAAGCTTCTCTTAGGTATGGCTGCCAACTGAGAGTAAACCGGTGGGTAAAACTGTCCCAACAGGCAAAAGAGAAAGGTCCAGTGAGGCACAGCTTACTTTTATTACTGATTAGAAATACCATGTTTGGCACAGTCTAAATCAAGCTCCTACACCTGTGCCTTTAATCTTTGGCTAGAAGTGCCTCATCTGGTCACTCTGAAGCAACAGAGTTACTGTGATTTCTTCCAGACTCACGTGATTACCATGGTCTATATTGGGTCAGTACATTATACTCCTCAATAACACTTTCATTCAAAATCAGTCCAATGGACTTTAAAATATGGTTCCGTTTGGGGGTGAACAGAAATAGGAATATGAATGGGTATTAAAAGGAATGAATTAATATAAATTCATGCCCTTGTTAAATTTCAAGTCTCTCATAAAAGCCTAATTACGTTTCTGAACTTACCTTGAGAATTGGTTTATATAAGGGAGAACATGCAAAGTATTTCCCAGATGGAGCCACATATTTATTCATTAATTCAACAGGTAAGTTTTTCAGAGCTTTTTATTGATAATTCTGTCAACTGGATCCTGTCCCTGCCTTCAAGGATCTTCTACTCTAATGTGTGTTGGGGAATTTTTGTCACCATTACTACTCATAGGTTATTGGCCCAGGTTAGACAAGTTTATCATAAATACAATGACCTCTGCATGACAAACCCCCCTTCCTCCTTACCTGCTTTTTCATCTCTGTGATATCCATTAACCCGTCATGAAAGACTTGACCTTTTGTGTGTAATATGTATTATCAGCTCAGCTTATTTTTATATAGATAAGAAACCCCATTCTTCACTCCAATTATGTTTTCTTTCTCAGAGTCAAGAAGATATTATAAAAGTTTGCTTAGAATTATTAAAGTTTTTGAAAAGAGTCTTTTCAACCTAATTAGAAGCACATTTTTTTCTTTCCTTTTTGGAACAACTAATGGGGCCTCAGCCGTTCAGAAGTATATCTTGACTTAAAAGCAAATTACAAATCACTGGCCTCCTAGACAGAGTACTCCCTAATATCTGTGATAGATAATATTAGCCTTCAGCAGACAACCATAATCTGCTTAAATAATCTCAGCCTCATAGAGGATTTAACAGAGTATTTTGGTTTGTATGTTCCTTTACATGGGGCATTACAAAAGTTTTGAGATACACAAAAATAAAGAAAGGCAAAATCTGTGTAGACAGAACAAATGAAACCCCCCAGCAACACCAATAAGCCAAGCAAGTGGCACCTTGCACAGGTGAATCAGAAAGGACACTGTCGACTGTGTTTCTTGAAAGTGAAATAATGGACCATAACACAGTTTGTCTCGAAACTTCCATAGTGACCCACATATCAGAAAGTTCATCTTAGAAATGCAAATGATGTAACCTAATTATTTCTACCCTCATATTAATCTGAAATAAAATAAATTAATAGAAAAGCAGAAATTAAAAAAATAGAGTTTCAAAATACATGAGGCAAAAATAAATAACATTGAAAAGAAAAAAAAGGAAGTACCCTTTCTATTATATGTTAGTATTTTCTGAACCTAAGTACCTTAGGTAAGTGTCAGTGAACATGGTATAAAGAACACTAACTTATCTTGAATTTGGTAAACTTGTTTTTCCTTCCTCATGTGCTTTATAAACAAAAATTGGAGGATTTAATGTGTGTGCACAGCAATGAATGCTCTTTGTTTCTTTTTGGACATTTTTGTCTTACATAAATTGTGGAGAGGAAATTATAAATACCATTATTATTCCACGTTCATGTTAACACTCTTATTATTTTTGCACAAACAGAAATGAACAAATACGTACATGACACCAATCAATCCCTTTTTAAAAAATTCAGTTTTCATATTTTTAAGCAGTGAAGGAAGAACGTAATGAATTCAATATGTAGTTTACCTGTTTATATTTTGAATGTTAATAAAGTAAAACCAAATTACTGCTTAAGTTCTTTCAGACTTACATGGGCCCAGCCATTAACACTCTCCATGCCAGCACGGGTGGGGTTGGCGGAACCAACAGTGGCGGGTCCATGCCCCCAGGTCAGTAGGTTAGGAGGGCTTGGCAGGCTGGAGAGAATGCTGACATGCTGTGGAAGGAGATTTCACCCTGCTGTGCAGGTTCAAGATATTTGCTGGTAATCAAAGAAATATTTTTGTAGAACAAATTGCTAGGAAGAGGTTGTTTGGGGACATTAGGCAAGAGAAATAGCAAAATCAAAACTAAAAGCTGTCAGAGGGGACTGGGAAAAAGGGAAATCACTACTTTTTTCATGTCCTCCTTGGTCTCTCTTCTGCCCTCATATATTTTCTCCTTCCAGCTTCCACTGCTTCATACTCTTTCCTCCCCCATTCTTTAGGTTTTTTTCTTTTATCTCTTTATAATAAAGACATATTTAGGAATAATTTTAGGAGACAGAGAGACCAAAATTAAAAAAAATTAGAAAAGACTTATGATAATTGTGCATATATCTATATCTATATCTATCTATCTATATAAAAACCTATATCTGATTGACCAAGAAGAAGAAATTGGGACTTTTGAGATTTAAAAAATTCATGGTATGTCTGGTCGTATTAATCTCCAGGCCAGCTGGTTTTTAGCATTGCTGGTGCTATAATAGGATCAAGGGTAGGAAACAAAAAGGAAAACAAAAAAAGAAATTTTACAAGGACTTATATTTGCAGAGAAAAGAAGACATTTTAGAGCTGTTTATTAAAGTTCTCTCAAAGCATTTTTTAAACTTATGCAACAGACATCAAGAGAAGGAGCTTAGGAATTCTCACAAGGCACAAGAACCACTAAACCCTGGGTATTATGTTCACTGTAGTCCACTCAAGGAGGTAAAGGATAATTAGAGCATGGCATCTCACAGAGAACAACATGGTTGGTTATTTTGCTAGCTGACATTTGGAGATGGGGCCCACAGGACAGGGCTTTCCTTATGAACACCACAGAGAGACACCTAGGTTCACCTGAATGCCTAGGACATATGGGGTTGGGTGTACATTGTTTTCTGTAAAGTACCCAAAAGTGTTTAACCAAGCACTAATTTCTTAGCCCAGTCTTCTTGGGGGAAAATATACAATACTAAGCTTTATGGGAATACTCTACTTGGTCACTGAGTAGGAAAAAGTTACTGAGACATATGACAACATTCAATACCTACAGATAGGAGGAAGCAAGGAGAAAGAGAAAATAAGGAAAAGGATAATGAAGGCCAAAAAAGGGTGCCAACTCTGAAGACTAGCAGAATATATTGAGATTTTTAAAAGAAGTGAAAGAGCATTCCTTGAGGGAAATATCGGTATGATTTTGAAATCTGAGGCAAAAAGTAAAAATTTTGACTCCTATCAAGATTATCTTCATAGCCCCAAGTATGTTCTCATTTCTCCTGCTCTCACATGCACAGGTGACATTCCTTTCCTAAGGACTAGCATTCTGTGATAATGCTGGTAAAATACAGCTCCTTAAATTAGTGGCAAGTTTGAGTTCTTTGGAGATTCTCCATACTTCCTTGCAAAAGGGTTGTATTAGTTTGACGTCTTACCAGCAGTGTAAAAGTCCTGCAATCCCATTACTGGGCATCTACACAGAAGAAAATAAATCATTTTATCATAAAGACACTAGCACTAGACTGTTTATTGCAGCTCAATTTACAATTGCCAAATTGTGGAAACAACCTAAATGCCCACCAATCCAGGAATGGATTAACTAGCTGTGGTATATGTATATTGTGGAATACTATTTAGACACTAAAAAGGATGATGACTTTACATCTTTTGTATTAATTTGGATGGAGTTGAAATATGTTCTTCTTAGTAAAGTACCACAGGAATGGAGAAGCAAGAATCCAATGTACTTAATTCTGATATGAGGGCAATTGATGCCAGTACATGGTGGGGGGAGGGGAATCAGGGAGCAGAGAGGGAAAAAGGGAGGGAGTGTGGGGTCACAGTGTGTGACAAACCTCTTGTGGATGGTACACTATTATTAGAGGGACTTTACCCAGCAAATGCAAGCAGTGTAACTTGGTTTTTTGTGCCCTCAATGATTCCCCAACAACAATAACAACAGCAAAAAATTAGTGGCAAGTTGCGGATGAAACCCTGACCACCAGCTTATGTTTCTGAGTCCAGTACATACTCACTAATGTGTTAAGTCTTCTTTCTGTATTTTCTCTGAGATCTGTGGCAAAAGACATGTGTGATAGGCCTCCTTACTGGGACATAGATGGCTCCAAAAAACTAGTATTCCATAAAAGCTTCTGCACAACAAAGGAAACACTCAACAAGGTAAAGGGACAACCCAATGCATACGAGAAAATATTTGCAAACTACCCATGTGACAAGGGATTAATAACTAGAATATATAAGGAGCTCCAACAACTCAACAGGAAAGTGTCAAATAATCCAACCAAAAAATAGGCAAAGGATCTTAATAGACATTTTTCAAAAGAATACATATAAATGATGCACAGGTATATGAAAAAATACTTAGTATCACTAGTTATCAGAGAAATGCAAATAAAAACTACAATTAGATCTATCATCCCACTCTAGTTAAAATAGCTTTTATCAAAAAGACAAGCAATAAGGAATGCTAATGAGGACGTAGAGAATGGAGAACGCTTGCCCACTGTTGTTGGGAATGTAAATTAGCACAACCACTATGGAGAACAGTATGATGGCTCCTCACAAAGGAAAAGTATGTGCAGAACTACCATATGACCCAGAAATCCCACTGCGGGGTATACATATCCAAGTATGGTGGTAATTCAGTATATAAAAAAATTGCTTTACTTTCATATTTATTGTAGCACTATTCATAATACATAATAGCCAAGACTTGGAATCAATCTAAGTTTCCATCAGCAGATGAATGGATAAGGAAATTGTTGTATGTATAAATATACACACTACACACATTTTATATCTCTCTCTATATATATGTGATGGAATATTACATAGCCACAAAAAGAATGAAATCCTGCCCTTTCCAACAACATGAATGGGACTGGAGAAAATTATGTTAAGTAAAATAAGTCAAGAACAGAAAGACAAATCTCACATGTTCTCTCTTATTTCTGGGAGCTAAATATGAAAAACAATTGATCTCATGAAGGTTTCCCAAGCCTGGAAAGGTAGCTGGGAGTGGGGGATGAAGCTAGCATGGTTAATGGGTGTGAAAATGTAGATAGATAGGCAGAATGAACAATTTGTGATGGCACAACCAAGTGACTATAAGCAATAGCAGGTTAGAATATACTTGAAAAGGATTAAAACAGTGGAATTAGAGTGTTTCTAACACAAAGAAATGATAACACCTGAGGTGATGGATACCCCAGTTACTGAGGTGATGGATACCCCAGTTACCTGACTTGCTTAATTCCCGTGTATGCCTGCATTAAGACATTGCATGTGCCCTAAAGATTATGTACCTTTAATAATTAAAAATAATAAAAAAGAAATATTCTATCTTCTTATCATGACTCTTTGGTTTTAATTTTTTTTCTCTCTTATCTCTGACTACTAATCTTTAACTTTTTCTCTACCAGCCTGGATCCGAATTGTTGTTAACTATAAAGATATTTACCAGCTCCATCAATTCCCTCATCTGTGTGGTTCTCAACTGTATCAACCTAGTTTGTCAGCCCAGAAGAACTCAATTTTGTATGTTCTCTTCAGCAGCCAGGCTGCTGAGCAATGCTGGAGAAATATCACAAAAGTACAGCCTGGGGCTCCTCCAGAATTGTTTCCAGCTTCATCTGGGATTTCAGAATTTCCATTTTTTTTTTTATTTGTTCTAGTCAGTTTCCCTTTTCACTCCTTGGTTTCATTCATAACTCCTTATAACCAACCCTCTGCTCTTGGCTCTTAGCTACTAACCTTGTCTCCTTCTACACAGAGAAAACAGGAGCCATCAAATGGCATTTGCCATCATTCCCTCTCTGTCAATGAACCCACCCCTAACATTTCAGAGACTCTTCTTTCTAGCATTGATGATTTCCTCCAGATCTTACTATATCAGTTACTTCTTCTGTATTTTCGGTTTTCCTTCTGCCTGCCAACATGCTTTACCTGTCCTCATCAATAACAACCATAATAACCCAACAAACAACAAACCACCTCTGTAGACCTGATCTTTGCCTCTTTTGTGTCACCTGCAAGCTTCCTAAACTCCCATTTATTCTTTAACCCATTAAAATCTGGTTTCTCTAGTTGTACTTTTCATTAAACCATTTTTTTCCTCAAGGTCACCAAAAACTTGTGAATTGCTACTCCCAAGGTCCATTTTTCAACCTCAGTATTTTATTTATTTTCAAAGTCAAGTTAACTGGATATAATTTACATACAATATAGTTCACTCTTTTTATACCCTTTACCATTCAGTAAGTTTTGACTTATAGGTTGGTTCCCTGATGTCTGTAAAATAAAGCCAAAACTCAATCCTTTTGCTTCATACACAAATCCCTTTGAAGGGATCTCAGCAGTCCTTCCCATATAACCCATTTGGTCATTCAAGGCTACTCAGCATTCAAGACAATATGCCCTCTACATTCAGGCCTTTTGGACTTTCTTCATGTTTTCTATCTATAAACACACACATTTGGTATAACATAGTAAATGGCATTTAATCTTGCCACATCAATTTCCATATAGAATCATAAAACTGGATGTTATTTTGAGAAGCTGATGTTTTCCAAATAGAAGTCATCCATCAAAATGTTACCATCTGATTATCTCTATTATTTTAGGATTATGGGTTTATTATGTTCTCCCAAAATTCCAACTCCAGGTTCCTCAGAACACAACTATGTTTGTAAAGAGGGTCATTGCAGATGTGATTAAGATGAGATCATGCTGGAGTAGAATAGGCTCCAATCTCACATGACTGGTGTCCTAACAAAAAAGGCAAATTTGGACACAGACATGTAAACAGGAAGAACACCATGTGAAGGGCAAGGCAAGGATTGGAGCAGTCCTTCTCCATGGCAAGGAACACCAAAGGTTGTCAGAAAAACACCAGAAGTTGGGTGAGAGGCATAGAACAGATTCCCTTCCACAGTCCTTGGAAGGAATGGATCCTGCCAACACCTTGATCTTGGATGTCTACCTTCTAGAACTGAGACAGAAACCACTTTATGTTGTTTAAACCACCCAGTTTGTGTGTACTTTGTTATATCAGCCAAACCAAATTAATACACTTAGTAATAAAAAAAATCCTCGAATATATATTGGAATACTATACTAATAATTAGTTCTTTTACTTATCAAATACTTATTGAGTGCCTACTATGTGCTAGGTATGATGTTGATAAATGAATAAGAACTTCATGTTACTACATTTTTGGTTCATTAATAAATAATCTATCAATCAACACAGGACTGACGGAATGCCTGCCATTTATTTATTTATGAATATTTGGTGAATACCTACTATGTGTAAGACACCATTCTAGGCACAAAGGATAATGTTATTGATAGATCAAATTCTCCACCTTAAATTCTAGTACAGGAAACAGCCATTAAACAAGAAAAGCAAGTAAGCTATGTTATTTTACTCTGTGCCCCACACATTGCCAATTATAAGTATTTATCCTTTAAATTCTTTTAACTCTTGAACAATGTGTGGTGTTAGAAAGCAAACCTGTTATTCATCATGTACAAAATAATGAGCAACACCATGAAGCCTCAGACAGGGTTGGCTAATCTATAGGCCAGCAGTTCTCAACCTGTGGGTCGCAACCCCTGTTTTCCATTTGTAACAATGCAGCAATTAGGAAGGTTGAGAACCACTGCTATAGGCAGTGCACAGGTTGAAAGTGCTTGGGCAGGAGCAGGACACTCCAAAAGCCAGGTTTCTTGGTCAGTCTGTCACTTACTCAGTACATACTTGATACTTCTTTCTTTCTTTCTTTCTTTTTTTTTTTCTTA
>NW_003852517.1:3976823-4011691 GCF_000181295.1 Otolemur garnettii
TTTTTTTTTTTTTTTTTCTATTTTTAGTAGAGACAGTGTCTCATTCTTGCTCAGGCTGGTCTCAAACTCTTGAGGTTAGGTGATCCATCCACCTCGGCCTCTCAGAGTGCTACAACACATATTTCGTAAGCAGCTACTGTGTGCCATATCCTATGCTGAAGATAGTTAAATTGTGGACAGAGCAGACATAGTGCTAATCCCCACAGAGTTTATATTCAAGGGGAAAAACTGAACAACTAACCTCATAGTCTGTTCCTTAATTAGGATGATGTTAAGGACATAAGAAGAATGCTAGGGCACTACCTGAGTCAAGGGACTTGCATGTGAGGTATTTCTGAGAAGGTTTCCTTGAGGAGGTGATGCCTGGACACTGCTTTGGCCTGTGGTATGAGTATTTGTTTGAACAGGGATCATGAAATCTTATGTTTCTTCTTTCTTACCTCCTTTCAACCACGTGCACACATTTCAAATACTTAAAAGCATTCTTCAAATATACCAAGTACACCAAAACTAAACATAAGAGAAGGACTCTCTGGAGGAAAAGGTCCAAAAATAGAAGAGGGGAAAAAAACCCTAATCTCACCATTTGTTTTGAAAACACCCAAAATGATTAAAACATATTATAAACTAAAACATATGAACTAATCACTTGCCAAGTTTCATTTTTAAATCAAAACCATTTTTGAGGTTCATAAACTGAAAAAAGAGTCTTCAATTATGAACTTGTATTTTTCTTTTCTTGGCCCTCGGTTGGCTCGAAGCATTTGCTATTAGCCTGAGGGGAGGGAAAGGCATCCGCTGACTGGAAATGTGCTATATGTCTACTGGAATTTAAGCTTCATGAGATAAGGACTCCGTTCATAGTTGTATCCCTGATAAACAGAAGAGGACCTGGGAGAGAGGAGGGCTTAATAAATACCTGCTGAATGACTAATTGAATGAATACTTGAGGCCTTTTCTTTCTTTCTTTTTTCTTATTTTTTTATTTTTGCAATAGAGTGACAATTTATTAGAAGATAGGAAAGCTTCCAACACATGGAAGGGGTCCCAAATGAGTTGCCCTTGGGGACTTTTCTTACTCAAGCTTCACTGGTTCTCAACCTGAAGCTATTTTTGCCCCACCAGGGGACCTTTGTACTTCTGGTTGTCACAACTGAAGATGTGGCTCCTGGCATCTAGTGAGTAGAGGCCATGGATGCTGCATAACATCTTAGAACCCACAGCAGAATAGCTCTGCTCAATCAAGGTTTATTTGGCCCCAAATGCCATCAGGGATAAAGCTATAAAACTCTGCCTTAGGCCCTAGGTACCTGGGAAGGCAATCCTCTGTGTAAGTATTTGGAAGGAAGTTCAGCCCTAAGGGAAGCAGGCCAGAAGAGCCTCATTCCTTTATTTTAATTCCCTTCATATCCCAGTGGAACTTCCCCCACTGTGAGGCATGCTCAGAGACAGCCGGATTTGCCCTTTGTCCTTCCTGGCTCAAACCTCAGTTGCAGGGGAAACCACTTGAGAAAGTTTGTCCCTACAATGCCAGTGAATAATTTTTATAGCATATTGGTAACTTCCCCAAGTTCACCTAAGCATATATCTTAATTCAGTAAAATTAGCTTGTTTAGGGACTAGTCACATATCTGTAAGAAAAAGGAACCTCTATCTCAAATTCAACCAGTTCATCCATGGCTTGTCAGGAGCAGCACACACACCAGTCTATTCATGATAAATGTGACCATCTTCAGGAATTCCATCAATGCCCAGTAATGAGAGATGATAAATGTGACCATCTTCAGGAATTCCATCAATGCCCAATAATGTGCCTTTAGAGAGACTGGGTTTATAGCATTTCCTCTGCCACCTTCCTTGCCCTGTATGTTAAAATAGAAGTATCAGATTCTAGTTTCAATGGGGCAACTTCTATGGTGCCAGAGAAGGGCGTGTGCTGATGTATTCACTATGGTGGTTGCTCCAGTCATCTTGGTGTTGTGGCCTGTATCCCAGTTACCATAGAGACGACATACACTAACAGGATAGCATCATGACAGGTGATTGGTGGGGAAGACATATTGTGCAGGAGCTTTTCTGGAGAGATAAAGGTAAGACACAAGGAAGAAAGTGAGATTACCAATAAAGAGGCATAGTGGAGAGAAGTTCTTGGTGAGCACAGATTCTAGAAAATCAAGACAACCCAGATTACAACACTACTATAAAACCACACCAACTTTCCTCTCAATGGCTGCCTTGGTCAGGAGGGCAGAATAGAGAAACAGAGCAGAAACAATCGTCTAAAATAAAAAAGTAAGTAAATAAATCTGCTGAGGCATAGGAGTGACAAAAGGATATGTCAAGAAAAATAGTCTTAAATGGTTCACAGAAAGAGAAAAGGAGAATCTCAGAGAACTGTGAAACTGAAAGTTCCATTTCTGCTGGATGGCTGACTTACAGAAAGGTGGGCCCTTAGGGAATTAGTTAAGTTCTGAGAGTCTCTGTTTCCTTTCCTGCAAGTGGAAAGAAAAAGAATAAAGAGGACGTCCCTCTCGTTGTTTAACTGGGGTCTTCTTAAATATCCCAATTGTTTGACATTATAACAGATGAATATTACGAACTGCAGAAAAGGAAATCTGACAAAAATACTTAGAGAATAGATAATGAGGGTGACACAGCTGATAATGCAAAGAGACACATTCCATGGTGTCTTAAGGTAAAGAGAGCTTCTAGTTCACCGACAGTGTGATCTGATATATGTAAGTTTACTCTGCATAATTTGAGGTATACAATTATTACAAAAATCAAGGCATGTCTGCAATGCAAAGGGTCTAGGCAGTGAAATGGAGGTATTTTTAAATAGAAAAGAAGGCTGGGGATAGAATGGGTGTTGGTGTGGGGATGAATGGAAGTGAATTTAAGAGAAAAAAAGCCTAGGAACATATCAGATAGGTGGTGAGTTCCTTGCTGCCTACATCTATATCTTGCAATGTTTAATTATACATACTTTAGACCAGGCGTCCTTAAACTATGATCTGCGGGCCACATGCGGCCCACCAAGGACACTTATCTGGCCTGCTGGGTATTTTTGCCACTGCTGCCTGTCCTGTTTAGCAGCTGACTTGTCCCGGGGCCCGCAGTCTGGCCCTCCAGCAGTCTGAGGGACAGTGAAATGGCCCCCTGTTTAAAAAGTTTGAGGACCCCTGCTTTAGACTATCTACGTTATTTCCACTGTCCACTGGACATCTATATCTCTTTGTTTTAAAATACCTCTCAAATCTGTAACTTGAGCCATTAACTCTCTCTTGACTTTCAAACTTTCTCTTCCCTCCTATATTCCCTAGATGAGCAAAGAGCATCTCCATTCACCCATCTGCCCAAGTTCCATACTTGGAAATCATCTGTTGCTTTTTCATCAATCCTCAAATAATCACCCATGTAAACGAGTTTTTAATTCTAATAACCAGAGCAGTTACTTTTTGCATAGAAAGAAAAATAGCAATGTTTACAGTTATTTGGGTTTTAAACTAATACTAATTTATTAAACTCACAAATTTAAAAGGACTACTTTTCTTTATATCTTTACCTTTTACAAATACACACACATTGTACTATTTCTTAATCTGGCAATTTTGGTATAAAATAAGAAAAATTACCTTGAGGAAGGGGGAGGCTACAAGGTAGAAAATTTGGGGCCTCAAACTATTTCAGGTGTCAGTCATGGGTTTGGAAGAATGAGAGTTAGGGGGTCTAATCTGGCAGTAGCTACCTAATAATTTTACCAGGGTCACCCTGGTAAATACTCAGGGGACACACTGAATATTTCTGTAGTGACAATGAAGGATTTCCAGTCTACATCTTACAAAGGGAATTTTATGACTCATGACCTCTATGTTCTGGTCCCATTCTTATCTAATCCTTTAATAATTGTTTTCTGCTTTCTAGCATGATAAAGGTAGACAATATTCTGTGTCTCCACTAACTGGGTTTCTTGACTCCAGCGACCTTTCACCTCGTGACGTTTTTACATTTCTACCTCTCTGGCTCCCACTGCACTGCATCAGCTCAGGGCATGCTTATCTGTCACCTGTAATAGTGCAATAGTCCTCTGTACTATGTGCTCGTAGGTTTCTGAGCCTTTGCACATGTCATTACTTGTGTCTTGAAAACCCATATTCCCTGATAAACATTTACCAAATGAAAAAAAATATTAATAAATGCTTTGGATGTTGTGCTTTGGGTACTGAACAGAAATAGTGGCCTATCTAATATTCTGGATAAGCCTGCATAAAGCCCTCTTACTTTCAAAATTAATTTTGAAGAATCAGAAAATTTTGCCATGGAGAATCATGGGGCCCATGTTACAATATTATGTTTTTCATTTAATAAAAACACCTGAAAACTGAGGGAAAGAAGCATTCATTCTTTTCTTCAATTCATCTGACAAATATTTACTAACTACCCTGTATGTGCCAGGCACTGGAGATTTCTCCAAACCAAACAAAACCAAAACAACTCCACAATATAAATTCCATGCCAAGGGGAAATAAATATATAAATAAAACAGTATGATGTCTGAAAGGGTTGGGGGCTAGGAAGCAAAAGAGGGAGCTACACTTTTAAACACAGTGGTTATAAAAGGCCCTGGTTAAGTGAAAATTGAGCAAAGATCTGAAGATGATGAGCAAGCAAGCAAGGAGAAAAGCCAGTGAAAAGAGGTGCAATCACCTGAGGCAAGCAGGTGTCGGTGAGGCTGAGCTGAGTGAGCGGGATGGAGTGCCAAGTGAGGACAGAGTCGTAACAGGGAAGGTGAAGGCAGAGGGTGTTGTGGACTCTTGCAAAGGCTCTGGCTTTTCCTCCAAGTGAGGTGGGGAGCCATTAGAGAGTTCTGAGCAGAGGAGTGCCATTGCCTGCCTGAAGTTATATCGCATTCATTGCAAAGCATCACCCTGGCTACTGTTTGAGAATAGACGGTAAGAGGTAAGGCCCCAAGCTGGGAAGATAATTAGGAGACTATTGCAATAATCCAGGTAAGAAATGACAGCAGCTGGAATCAGGAGAGTGGTGGTGGGGAGGATGAGAAATGGTAAGCATTTGGATGTATTCTGAAGGGAGAGCTGCAGGATTTATTCATTGGTTGGGTTTGTGAGAACAAGAGGCTAGGAGAAAAATAAATTTTTAACTTGAGCAATTCTAAAGATGGAGATGTTATTTACCAAGATGGGGAAAACTATGTATATATTTGTTGGATAAAACAAGAAATTATATTTCCAGTCTCTTAAATTTGAGATGCTTATGGTACAGTGGAGATGCTGAGTAGGCAGGTAAATATGTGAGCCTTGAATTCTGTGTAAAGAAGTAAGACTAGAGACACAAGTTTGAACCATAAGCTTGGAAGCAACTATTAATTGATTTAATGGAGATAAAGAGAAGTGGTTTAACAACTGAACTCCAGGACCAGCAAATGTTTTTACATGTTAAGAGAGAAAGACATACTAGCAAAGAAGATTAAGAAGGAATAGTCTAGGAAATAGGAAAAAAATCAGGAGCGTGTGGTGGACTGAAACGCAGGTAAAGAAAGTGTGTTAACAGAGAAAGAAGGAGCCAGGTGAAATGACGCTGAGAGATTGGGAAAAACAAAGATGGAATTGGTTAATGGATTTAGCATTGTTGAAATTATTGGTGACCTTAGCGTGGTGGGTACAAGAGCTAATTAGAGGAGAATCAAGAGAGAATTAGAGAACGGGAATGGAGAACGTCTATAGGGATTATAGAAATTTCTTGAGAAATTTTTGCTATGGTGGGAATCAAAGTAATGGGATAGTAACTTCCAGGGAGTAAAGGTCATAAGAGTATTTTTAGGATGAAGGAAATGACAGTGTGTTTATGCTAATTATGCTAATAGAAAAGATTTAGTAGAAAGCAGAAATTTGATAAAGTAGAACTAAGAGTTGAACATTTTTAGGAGCACCAGCAGTCCTTGGGTTACAAACAGGACAGGTTCTTTAGGTTTGTTCTTAAGTCGAACTTGTATGTAAGTTGGAACAGGTACATTTACCTATTAGTTGTAATAGCCTCTGTTCATAAATGTGAATCGTACATAGCTGGATGTTTGTAACTTGGGGATTCACTATAGCCTCTGTAAGTGGCAGTTGTGAGCTGCCTGTTTGTAACTTGAGGACTGCCCATATGTAACAGGAGATGGGTTCTAATGTACAGCCAGGGGTGGGCTGAGACGTGGTGCACAGAGTTTCTCCGTAGTAGTAGGAAGAGAAGGCAAAGAATGTGGGCACAGATGCAGATGGGAAGATGGGTTTGCTGGAGAGCGTGAAGTTCTTTTTTGATTGCTTCTATTTTCTCAGGGAAGTAGGAAAAAAGTTTATAAGTTAAGAGTAAAGATGGGGAAGAGGTGCTGGAAGTCTGAGAGAAAGACAGAAAAATAAATACTCTTCTAGCGATATGGGGGAGTAAATGGACAGGGAAAGACGCAACTGGTGGGCAGCGCTAAGGGCTCCATGAGTGATCCTGAATTTAAAGTGAGAATCTTCAGTGTGCTTGTGTGTTTTCTCCAGGCGCATTCAGCTGAGATGCAGAAATGGAACAGGGAGGGGTTGCATATGGTCAGTATAGTTGAGATCTGTCAGAAAAGCACAGGAGAGGTCAGGGAGTTAAGGGTGCATGCACAGAAATGATTAAAATCATTATCCACGGGATCTCAACTATATAATAAAGTGAGAAGTTGAGGGACCATGGGTAAAATGAATGCATTAGAGGCCCTTGTGGGATTAAAGAATTACTGTGATAGGGTTAACAAAGGGATTGAACTGTGAAGACATCAGGCAGTGGATGGAAAGTGGAATGCCTGAAATTGAGATTATGAAAAGGTGTAATTACTAGTATTTGCAACTTTAAAAGGATAGCCATGGGAATAAATAGCCATGGTGGAGTAGACAACAGACTGCAAGAAAAGTTCAAGGAAGGGAGGGGGGCATTGGAAGGATTATGTATTTGTAGCTTCAGAAATGAAGAATTGTGATGGGGTAGTAATAAAAAGAACATTAGGGAGCCAGTGGCTTCAAGAAATTGGGAGTGGTGGCCAAGGGATTAGTAGATGACTACAACGAAGTAGAGTTACGGGAACACTGAGATTTCCCACCCTTCTGCCTCCCAACTTTTTCTCTCTCTTACTTTGCGTCCTTCCAGTTCACATGACATGACTAGCATTAGCAAACTTTCATTTCCTAGAATAGATAAGTATCATTAACCCATCTGTTTTCATTCTGTCTTACATTTTTCAGGCCCTGCTCAAGCGTTATATTGTGAGGTCTTGCACTGCGGAGTGGTTGGCACAGTGAGCAAACTGGCCTTTGCTCTATATATTCATGTCCACAGGACAAATCATAAATAATAATAGCCCACCGTGCACTTCTACATTCTACTCATAAGTCTCTAGAAAAACTAACAACCAGGGATTATAAGAAAAACACTGAAAAAAACCTCACCTCTTAACCAGGTTTTTCTACAGGACTATATACTTCCATAGACTTCTATTGTAACAAATAATTACCTACTGAAGCTATACAACACCTGTGTCTTCCCTTTTTCCTCTCTGTTCCAATTATCTCCAAGTCCTAAGAATTTCCACTTTTAATTATTTACTCTCTGTTCTTCCCATTTCAGGCCATCATTATTCTAGCCAGTTCCTCTCTTTTCTATCACTGAGTTTAATGTCATCATGGTGCTAATCACTATCTGAAAATACCTTGTTTACTTATTTTCTTTTTTGTTTGGGGGTGTGTGTGGTTATTTTCCCTCATTAGAATATAAGTTCCATGAGGAGAAAAGACTTGTCTATTTTGTGCATGGAACATAATATAGCCTCCATAGATATTTCTAGAATGAATTAATAAATGGCCCCCCGTAACATGCTGAAGAATCCTTATTTTCTCAGGTTTGCACAACAGCCTCCCTTCACCTCCTCAGGCAAGGAGGCTTCTCCTTACTCTCCTGCTCAAACCGTTCATTTCACTCTCCCCCAAAACACCATGTCAGTTTCTATCCGGAGGGATTACATCATATTTTTCTCTTGTCTATAATGTCTTTCTATCCTTCGCACACCAATTCTTCAAGTCTCAGCTTGGGTATAACTTTCTAGATGTTTTTTTCCAGGATTACTGCCAGGCCTGCTAATTTTTTTTTCCTTCTCTAAAATCCTGCTATCCCTAATAACATCAGCTGCCTTATATTTTCTGTTTCAGGTGTGTTAATCTTGCCTTCTCACGTTGAATACAGGTTTATTTTTGGCTCAGGGATCCTGTCTTACATCTATGGCATAGTCAATAATAGCCAACGTAAGGGAGGGCAGATAAAGGATGTTCAAAAAACATACTATGACCTTATTTAATCGCTTCATTGACTTCTGTTTTTTCCTCAGTAAATAATCTGACAAATTCAACTCCTTTCTTACCTTTTCTTCTGCTGTTAGCTAAATCTGACTATCCTTCCTGTGCTGTTGAAACTGTCTTTAAGACCAGAACCAACCCCTCTGTTCACCACATAGAATTCTACACCTACAATTTCTATAACTGAGTCTCGGTCACTGCAATTTTTGTTCCTAAATTCTCTTGGCAATTTTAGTATATTCAGGATATAGCTGCCAAGAGCATCTTCCTCTTTGGTTGTTTTGATTCTTTCTTCTTCTTCTTTTTTAAATCCCTGCCTTTATTTTTCATCAAACTTTATGAATTCCCTCAGGATTTGTTTGTCCTTGGCCCCGTCCTTGGCCCCATCCTTCACCCAGTTCTTCTCCACTTTCTTATGTTCGGTTAGTTGATGTGCTCTTTGTCTTATTTGCGAGAATCGGCTTTCACACCTTCTTTTAAAGTGCCCTGTATATTTAGAATAGTTTCTCAAATAATATAAAATTTATAATATTTATGAATAAATGACACAATGCCAAGATATTCTGTCTCTTCTTTCAAATAACATCTGAAGATGCACCTGCACTACTGAGTTCTATATTTAAGATATTGAATAAGTATCATTCACCCATCTGTTTTCATTCTGTCTTACATTTTTCAGGCCCTGCTTAAGTGTTATATTGTGAGGTCTTTTGGACTGGGGACTGGTTGGCACAGTGAGCAAACTGGCCTTTGCTCTATATATTCATGTCCATATGATAAATCATAAATAATAATAATAGCCCACTGTGCTCTTCTACATTCCAGTCATAAAGCTCTAGAAAAAGAAAAACTAACAACCAGGGATTATAAGAAAAACAGTGAAAAAAAAAACCTCACCTCTTACCAGGTTTTGCTACAGTACCATATACTTCCATAGACTTATATTGTAACAAATAATTACCTACTTAAGTCATTTGTAAATTGTTCTTTTGCCAACACTACGTATAATATCAAACGCCTGTGTGGTTTATAGGACAGGGAAAAACAACTAGAACATTACAGCTATGTGGGGGATCAGAGCAAAAGTAGCAAAATAAGAGGTTTACTCTGTTGGGTGCACAGTTTGTAAGAATTAGTCGCACAAGTAGAACTACTTGACAGAGTGCATGCCTGCTCTCCAGCTTCTCCTTATCCGCCCCCTCCCTTTCCCTTCACCGCTCCAGATCGTTTTTCAATAATGGAAGAAGACTTTCTTTTTTCAATTCCAGGTGGGAAGCGTATCATTTTGTGCGAAAAATCTGTTTTTCTTGTGAATATAACAAATGGTGTGATTGAAGCTGCTCTGTGAAAACAGCAGTGTGTCTAATGAAGGAGGAGGGGACTGAGCTGGAGGGGTGGAGCACGTCCACACTCGGCCACATGAGCCACGTTTAAACTCCAGCTTTCAAAGGGCCAAAATGTGATGATTGTCTTGTCCCCGCAGTGGCCAATAGATGGCAGGTCCAAAAATTTGATTGGAGCCTCCCAGGAGGGCAGATCTTACAAAGAAGAAGGTCTCTGGCACTCAATCCAGCACAGCACTGGTTTGCCAAAAAGCCTTTGCAGTTTACCAAGACATTAGGTGGATAGGATAATATCCATGTTATTTCACAGGGCCAAGGTGAGAAGGAAATCCCTTCACGTGTAGGTTTGCAGAGCTTTGTCATCACATGTACATCCAGATCTTCAGACTTCTATCCACGGTCTCAGAACTAGTTTTCATAAAGGTTCAGCTGTCTGTCATTATTTAATGGTTTTTGCAATACCTTGCCATAATCTTGAGTGTGTAAAAAGTAGTGGCCTAATCTGCCTCTGTGGAAACAAATGAAGGAGACTGCCAAGCTGGCCTGACAGTATATACAGCTATACTCTATTTAACAAGTCATATTTACCACTAATTCTAATTTAGTATTATATATATATTTCCTATACTGTAGAGTGACCATGTACTTATGTTAATTGTTTTGGAAAAGAGAATGTTGACATGTAAGAGACCTATTATTTTAACAGGATGAAATAATTAAGACTTATGATTGAAAATGCAGTAAGTAAATTCAGAACAAATTCTTTGTTGTACAGTACAATTTTCCTTTCCTTGTACTGTGATGGGAGTCTTCTAGAAGTGGGTCTTACAAGACTATAAAAGAAGTCATTCTTACACCAATTATTCTGAAGATAGATTGCGTCTCTCCCTTCATAATTTTTTTTTTTTTGTTACTAGATTATCCTGATACAAGTGACTTGACTACATGGACACTGAGTACTTTTCTTTATCTTTTAATTAAAGAACTGACCTTATGATTTTTAAAAGCAGAGAATCACAAGCTCTGAGATAATTTCTCATTCTCTCTACAGAAAATGTGTTCTAAAGTCAAATTTATTTTTGTAAAAAGCTGTGACATGCATTTTGGTATACATTTAAGCATCGATGCCAATTAAAATATTATAACAATGAAAGCAACACAAACTCAATTATAGCCATGCAACTCACTCATCACTCACCTTTTGTTCCCTGTTTCTTTTTTAAATTTAAATAAAGGAATTAACAGTAAACATGTTGATTTCATCTATCCTTGCTCTCTGTATTTGGACTGTTAAATGTCTACATGAGACATGAGAAGAAGAGGACCTACACCCTAGTATTCAGAATAAAAAAAAGTTTTTTCTTCATAAAAAATACATATGGGCTATACTGATTACTACAGAAGAAATATTAGATCAGCACTAATTGATTTCTTTTCATGTAAAAGTAGAATTTAAAATAAGGGCTAGGCACTGTAGCTCATGCCGATAGTCCCAAATTTGGGAGCCTGAGGAAGAATTATTGCTTAAGGCCAGGAGTTACAGACCAGCATAGACAGCAGTGAAACCTTGTCTCTATAAAAATAAAGAATTAGCCAGGCATTGTAGTCCCAGCTTCTTAGGAGGCTAGGCAGGAAGACCGTTGGAGTCTGGGAGTTAGAGGTTGCAGTGAGCTCTGATCACACCACTGCACTCTAGCCTGGGCAAAAGAGTGAGACCTGTTTCAATACAATAAAGTAAATTAATTAAAAGTAAAATGAGATAGAATAAGATTATTAAATAATTTATAAAAAATGCCATGGTTATTTCTGTATAATACGGTAAAAAATACTCGAACTTGTGCTTTCCTCATAGAAAGAGCACTGGAAGGGAAGCTGGGCGGCCTGGGTTCTATTCTGGTTTTAATAGTGACTCACTGTGTGAGATCCAGAGGGCTCCTCGCCTCTGAAATGAGGGAGTTTTGAGGAGAGTCTGTGATCCCTCTCTGCCTTAACATTCAATATCCGATTAAGTAGTTCTTATGCATTACAGATTTTTTTTCTCTGAAATAGGCTAATTTTCTCAGATGAGAGAACAACGTCATTAAGGAGCTTATACTGAAAGTGAACATGTCTCTACCAGTGGTGTGGGCCCTACCCCTGTAGGCGAAGCTGTAATTGGTTCTTCTTTCAATCTCACCCCATTCCATATACTCTTCCACACCCCCCCTCATTGTCTGTAAACTGAAATCCCTCCTGAGGAGTCCTTCCTGACCCCTAGACAGTCACTTGCTATTTACTGAAAAACCTTTTTTACCTTTCCTCTTGAGCACACAGCTGAACTCCATTCCATGGCCTTTCTGCAGGTAGCTCGGGCCTTATGACCAAATTCTGGCCAGTGGGATATTGGTAGAAGTGACATACACTGCTTGGGGCCTGGCCCATAAAGAGTTCCTAGCCAATCCCTGCTCTCTCTCTTCACCAGTCTTCTGGCTAGACTAGATGTCACACTACAGATGACCTTGCTTGAAGCTACGTACAGAGGAGTCTTTACAGCAGCAAAGAGAAACTTCTGTTATGTTTAGCCTCTAAAATTTGGGCTTATATATTGTGAAAGCTAGTATTACCTTAACTAAGAATACTCCTAAACCATGAGATTGGTTCTCCTTCCAAGCTTTCACCAAGCTTTTCTACCTTATAATTACATATATGATCTTTGAGGACAGTACAGTGTTTCTGTCATTCTCCACAGAACTCTTGCTAGTTGAATAAATGTAAAATAGAACATAGCTAGTTTGGAAATTATAGGAGGGAGTAAAAGCCATTTCAGTTTTTAAAAGATCCTCCTAGTTTTTTGTCTATTTAGATAGAAGGTAGGGCTGATGAGTATTTTTTGGTGTGGAAATGTATTGTGACAACCATAGCCTTTTAATATATTTTGTGTATTGCCTTCCTAATAACCATGCTCTCAAAATAAAGTGCAAATTAAATACAGTCATGTGCTGTCTAATAACATCTCAGTCCATGATGGACCACATATATAACTGTGGTCCCGTAAGACTAAAATAGAGCTGAGAAATTTGTATTGCCTAGTGACAGCATAGCTTTTATAACATTGTAGGAAAATTACTTAATTTTTAAAATAAATGTAGCATATCCTAAAATTATAGTGTTTACAAAGCCTACAGTAGTGTACAGTAATATTCCAGTCCTGGACATTCACTTATACTAACTCACTGACTCACCCAGAGCAATTTCCAGTTCTGCAAGCTTCATTTAAGGAAGAGCCTTCTACAGGTATACATACCACTTTGCATCTCTTATGATGTATTTTTACTTTCCCTTTCCTATGTTTAAATATACAAATATTTATCAATATACAAATATTTATCATTGTGTTACAGCTGACTACATTTTCAGTACAGCAGCACAGTAGCAACAGGCCATTCCAGATCGGTGTATGTGAGGATATTCTATGGAGCTCGCACAATGGAGAAATCACCTAATACCACACTTCTCAGAATGTGATGCACGGCTGTATTTTGAAAAATTAAAATGACACCAAAGAGAGGGACAAGTGAAGAGATAAACTGAGAACAATGAGAACCAGAGGACTACATAGGGTTTTGGTTACATAGGGTCTCTACCATTACTACCAAATACGAAACTATAGCTGTAAGATACCAGTGTCTCAAATGGATCACTGCTCTTCGGGTACTTAACTCTCAGGGTCAGTATTGACCTCTTTTGAGCCAAATCCTGTGGCCATTTTTAGTTTTATTTTTAATTGTCCTCTCTTTCCTTAACCGTACTGGCCTGTTTCCTATTCTCTGTCTCTCTCGTCCTTTCTCATCTGTTCTCAGCTTCTCTTTCTTGTCCACTCTTTTATGCACTGGGATTTCCTAGTATTCTGCTCTCGGTTTTTTTCCTCACAGCTTTTCCTTGAGTCATCCTATCCTGAGGGCTTCACCTCCCACTTCCTCACAAATAGTTCCTGACTGTTGATATCCAGCCCAGATTTTTATTTATTGCCTATAGTCTGGAGCTTCGTATTTATTGCCTATAGTCTCCTGGACCATTTAAGAAAAATCTAAATATTCTTGTGCCTCCTATCTAAGTCCCAAACCAGAAGTGTGACTTGCTCTTTCAAGGTAAACCTCTTGTCCTCCTTCTGCTTTCCCTGTCTTGGTAAATAACATTAATGTACAAATATTAAACTTTCCTTCTCCTGTGCCCCTTATCTCAATTAGCTAATTCAACCCTAAATCCTACAGTGTTTTTATAGTCTTTTCTATATATTTTTTGCCCTTAGTTTGATGACTAAGAGGAGTGAAGGCAGATTAAAAATAGAACTTCTTTTAACTCAATGTCGGGGACCTGCTACTCAGAATTTCTTCATACAATCATATAAAAAAGATGAGAACTACAGAATGCAAAAAGATTCACGTCCCATTCTATCATACCAGGCTTCCTTTAAAAGTCTGTAGAGAACCATGAGACCTGTTCTGAGACAGAACAGGCTCACATCCCATTTCTCAGAGTCAGGACTGCTTTGAAACAAAATGGGGTCACTGGGAAGGAAGGCCTTTTGCAGAGGTAAGAGAAGCTTTGCTTACTGTTGGCCCTTTGGTAACCTTGGCCAAAGAAAAGTTTAAAAAATGTCCTTAATGGCTAAATCTACTGAAACTCCAGGCCTGTAATTTTCATTCATTCCTGGGTATAAGAGCTCACATTTATTTTAAGGGTTATATTTTTCATTGACATTCAAATGAGACTCCCCCCTCATCTAATCAGTTGCTTTGATTTCTTGGCCTTAAAATTCATTCTTCGATGTTTTTCACAATTCTTCAACATCAGTAATAACTTTCTATAGCCGCTGTGCTCCTTTTTCTTTCCCTGGTATGATATATTTATCATCTATTACACAAACCTCCTTTTTTGCTTCCTCCCTTTGCACCACCAGCTCTAACACCTTAAATTTTCATTTGACATACTGCTTACCTAAATTATTTCATGTGTGTTCCCATCCATGGAAATTCATTTTTGTGTGACATAAATCCCTACCCTATTCTATTTCACAGTAATAAAACTTTATACTGAATTGCCAAAGAGATAGGTAACCAACCACGCAGTTTAAATTAAGTGCAAGATACACATGTTTGAATATTCTGCTCTCTGTCTAAGATGTGTAGAGACAGGTCCTGTTTGTGTCTGAGCATTCTGTCATCTTATTCAAACTGTTGGAGTTAAATCACCTAAGAACAGTTTTCTCACTTGGATTCAAAAGTAACTTATGCTATGCAAAAAAGCACAGTTATAAAATAATATGTGCATTAAAAAAAATCTCATAAATAATGATCACAGTTGAGCTCAGTTTGTGAAAGAGGCCATTCCATGACTTGAATGTATGCCAGTGAGATGAAAGCTCATTCGGGGCTGACATCCTCATGGCTGCTGTCCCTCAGCACCTTCAATGGTTTCCTGTCCTTGTCCAGGTTCACCTTTGCTCATCGCTGTAGCCATGGTAAATATCCTGTTTATTGGTTTTTATTAGCATTTTAAATTTTGACATTTGGAAAAGCAAAATCCTCCTTCTTTTTCATCCTGTCATTTCTAACGTGTAAGTGTCCAGGCTCCTTCCAATTTTAAGTTTCTTTCTCCTATCTTAAGGAGATTATGGTTTTGGAAAGTCACAATTATTCTGCCAGCTTGTGGACAGAACATATCAATCCCATACAACAAAATTTTAGTCATAGGTATCATTTGTACAATTGAAACACCGAAGTTTAATTCTCCCACTTTTGATAAAGTGAGTCTGAACTATCCATTTATTTAATTAGGTTGATTCTCCACTATTTTTAGTGATAAATTAGTAATAATGTTAGACATTTGTATAGCACTGTCAAATTCTCAAAGTGATTCCATGTGCATGGTTCTTATTTGGATCTCGGTATACTCTGTGGCACAAGCAGTGAGGTATTCAACCCATTTTAGAGATAAGGAAACTCAGATCAAGGAGAACTACTTAGGGTCACAAATGGTATTAAACTGATAAGAACAGATACTACACTTTAAACTGCAAGGCCGGCACAAACTCCGGTTCCAGTGTTACTTCCGCTACCTCACATTGTTACGTTTACTTCCCATTGCACGGTTATTATTATACTCAAATATCTAACCATTATCCCCTCCTCTGCACCACACTAATGTCATTTGCGTCACATTCTGTTCTATCTCTTACCCAGAATGTCCCCACTCTGCCAGTTCCTCACAGCCCTCAACAGACTATGAGCTGCTCAAGGACAATGATTCATTCATCTTTGTATCTCTAGCCCCAAATAAGATCCTGCCATGTTTTTCTCTTGTGCTATAAATGCACATCTTCTCTTACTTGCAAACTGCTTTTAATGTATGTTTTTAATGAATATATTATAAATATTAGTATGACTTGGGAGGAAGGCATTTTATCCATAAGTAGGAGAATGGAAAAATCAGGAGGGTGAGGAATTTATTTAAGAGTATCTACTTCGTCAGTGACAGAGATATGAAACAAACCTGGGTCAGGTGACATCTGTAGCACCATAGTCAAATGTACTGGGATCGAACAGACTGGACCTTGTGCGGGGCTGTGTAAGCAACGTGGACATTCTTTCCACATCCCTGTGCAGGCTATAGATGTTTAAAAGAACTGTGGCAAACCGGACATTTTGCTCCATTTTATTTTATCTGTGTTCCTGTAGCCATGTCGCCACTTCTAAACACTAATCACTTCTCTAGGTGAGCTTAAGTACCTAATTATTAAGAGCCCTCCAAATTTCTAGTGTCATCTTCAATATAGTTAGTGCCCTTTCTGTCCCATTTGCCCCCTGTGCTTGGTATTGAATCAGTATAGCAAATATCCCTAATGAAGAATCATGATACAGGGTTAAATTTACAAATTAAGCAATTCCTTCAGTTTTTAATGTCAATTCCTTTTATCTTTGTATCCCCACCCTCCATTTGCTTAAAATCCATCCCACTGAGAGGCTAAAAAAACAGTGCTGCTATGACAATTCGAAGAGAAATACTGAACCCTAGGACATTTTCCAGAGATTCTTGTCACCTGTAAACTCATGCATATAGCATCAGATTACCTAAGCTTCCAGGGAACAGTAGGACAATACATTTAGCAGATTTAATATTAATCTCAGAATCCCAGATTTATTTCCTGTCCAGGTTAAATGCCCTTTTGATCATTTTAGCAAAAAATAATACAAATACAAAAAAATCGATTATAACCATTAATGGAAGCTTAAAATATTAACTTCCATAGCTTTAACCCAGTATCTATAATTAAATGCAAAAAAGCTAAGTTAATGCAATGTTAAGGTTGAGCTTCTAATTGCACAAAAGTCATGAAATTTAAAATTAAGGTTTCTAGTGCCACTCTCTGTCATATCTACAACATTCCTCAAATGGTTTTCTATAATATATGTTTAATTTAAATGGATGTATTGTAGATTTCCTGGGAAAGAAAATAAAGATTAAATTCAACTTGTAGATGTCTGCTTAGAGACTATAATATATATAGTCAACATTATTGGAAAAGCACAGTTCTTTTTAAATTAAGATGCCCTACTTGAGCAATTACCATATTCCTGTCTAGGAATTAGCTCATTTCCCCTACAAATCTTTAACCTTCACTCCTGGTTACCAACAACCCAGCCTTTGAAGATGGAAAGAGCATTTATGTAACAACAAACAAAACAACCTGTGGGCTGTGATAGCACATATGGACCTGTTCCTTCAACACAGGACAAGGAATATTAACCTGGGACTCATACTTAGAATAGTCATTTAGAATATTCAGTTTGTGGATTCAGCTATCAGAATAAGCACAGGCTTCAGAGATGAGTGGATAGGGACTCATATCCTATTGATGTGACTGACTAGCCAAGGTGACTTTCAGCAAATTACTAAACCTCTCTGAATCTTTTTTATCAGAGTGATAAACATACTTGGTATGGTTATGAAAAGTCAAGAAACTAATATATGTAACACACACTCTGCAAAGCTCCCATAGAATTTATGGTACTATATTGACTATTACCTTTAAAGAATGAACAACTATAATTTAACTATCATTTGGCTGTCTATGGTTATTCCTGAAATACAAAACATTGATAATTTAAAATTCATTTTATTGAAAGGTACATATGGACCTTGAGGGAAAGAGTTATTGTTTTCATCATTAGTCTCCTAAGTTAGGAGGCGTATTATTGAGTACCCAGATGTATCCAATACATGATGCAGTGAGCTGTATCCGCTAACTCTGAAGGCAGGTGAGTTAAATGAATTCTTGGATATTGGGCTGCCATGCCCAATATTTTCTTCAAACTTTATGAAACATTTGTGTCTAAATAGAAAATGTGCTTGAGAAATTCTAGTTCAACATGCAATTTAGAGAGAAAGTTATAAATCATAAATATAAGGGCTTAGAGCTAAAGTGCCACCTCAACCATAACTATAATAAGAACTCCTAAGTGCATTCTGGCAGGAATAAATAAAAAATGGCAAAGCCTGTTGTGGACTGTGCAGAGCCCAGGAAGGTAACCAAGTGAGTAAACAGCTAAGGCAGGATTATCCTCATTTGGGAGGAATCCATTCCAGACAGGAATTAAAGGGGAGGAGTGGGGGGGGGAGAATGGAGGTAGGGGGAGGAAGGGCTTTTGCATCTGAAAGCAGCTAAGTTACCTTGTGGAATGAAAAGGAAATTTGTTTTTCCCTGTCAACAGTCATCTCATTTGAAGTGTAGCAGACTGGTACACAAAAGATACACGTGTTCTACCTACTTGGTTTTCTCTCCTGGCAGTGAGGTAACCAGGCAAAGTTCAGGTGGATCAGACCCACTCAGAAAAACAGAGCCAATTTTCTATGTAAAAGGTTTAAATACAGATTCTTTAATGGCTTTCTTCAACACACAGATAGCTTACTGCACAGTTCCTGCACCTTCACAGCCAGCATTTGTTCCTGGGAGCACTACATGGCAACAAAGGGGTTTCAGTGAAATTTGGAAAAATCTATACTGAAACCACAAATCAAAACAGATAACAATGTTCTGAAACCATACAATCTAACACATGTATGATCCCCAGAAAAATATAAACGCATCCCTCGGTATTCTTGAGGAATGGGTTCCAGGACCCCACTGTGTATCCTCCTTTGTATATTCACTGAGCATCTACTACGTGTCTGAGCCTGTGCTAGGCAGTGAACAACAGGGTCAGGCTCTGCCTTCGTGGCAGAACACCACTTTCACCTCCGTAGTCCGACCAGTAAGGAAAGGCTAGCTGTAGTTAGGCTTCAGGGATTTGGTCATAGAGATAAATTTCAAACAGTGGTCATTTAAGTTTCGTTTTGTTAAATAATTGTAAAAACAAGAGTATATTTAAATCAGTTGTTTGTTTACAAATCATTTCCTTCTTGCAAAATGCCAAGTATTGCCAATTAGAGTCATTTTTGAAATTATTGAAACAAATCGATAGAAACAATGATTTGAAGAGTACACCTTACCCAAAGCCATCAAAATGATCTGTAGTTCTCTTAAAAATGAGGTTTCCAAATGAGTGGGTATCTCCCAGCTATGAGAAAAACCCTAACTATGATGCACGCGTTCAGTCTGGGTTTACTTAATGCTGAAACATGGAAGAAGTATCTCTAGGAACTTATTTTACTGTAATAATACATTTGGAAGAATGACTACCTATTTCATGTGGTTATCATGAAGAAACCCTGTCAGAAAACCTAAGGGAAATGGCTCATGAAGTTGATGTTGATGCATATATTAAATATAAGAACTCTATCACACCTCTTTTTCTCCTTGGGATGGCATTATCCATGAACATCACTGTGTGTGTAAGGGGGAAAACCCGCCTTGCATACTTACACTCCTGGCCGTGCTAGTCAAAAAGGAGCATGAACTCTGTTGGTTCTGGATATTTTTAAATGCCACAGAAGAACAAATTATGGACTTTTGTGTCTGACTAAAAAAGCTTCTAGTACCTTTGGACTGTTCAGGATAAAAGCCGTTTATTCTTTCTTCAGAGTGATCTGGAAATGGTCCTTCCTAGGACACTGTCTCTCACATAAACTGCCATCTGCACACTACATTATCGTCTGCAAAACACTTTGATATGCATTATGTCATCTAATCAAAAGCAACAGTAGGTGGAATCAAGAGTACTGGTTTCGGTACCAGAGAGACCAGGGTTTTACCAAAGTTATTGACTTCTTGTATACTATTGCATGAGCTTCTGGTCATTTTAAATGTAGATTTTCATATTTATAAATTGGAAGTGACAGTATCTACCTTGCAATGAGGTCGAGATTAATAATAATGCGATTCAAGAGTTTTAATATCATTAATAACTCATAGTAGGGAACCAAGGACTTAGCAACTGTCTGATTCTCCTCATGGTGGGGGAGGGGGCGTCTTCACAATTAAGAGTACATAACCCAAGCCTCTAGTTAAAGTAATGGCCTTTTCAAATCTTAGATCTGGACCACATCATAAAATAGTTCTTTAATTCATGGCCAAAAAAGCCTTTCCATATACTTTCAGAGAGACAGTCCTTTTGGAGAAAGATATAAAATTTAATTCTGGGTCTTCTTTAACCCTGAAACTATTTCCCCTGAAGCAACCCATGTGCTCCCACCAAATTTTATTAGATGGGCTAAAATAGAGTCAGATTTTTTTACATGATAGCTATCCTTATGGAAGCTTGAGAAGGTCAGTTAAAATCTAATGAAGAATTTTTGAGATCTGATAAGTATAAGAAAAATCTTGATGGCGCTCTCTGTTACTGATTCATTGATAATTCTCAAACATTGGGCTGACGTAACTAGAATAAATGGTACATTTTCCACAGTGGAAACTGGTGGGTGTAGATGTTTTTGGAGCCGCTCAATCTCTGGCAGCTGATTGAATCACACTTGTGCTTTGTTGCCCACTTACCTCTTCAGAAAGTAGCCGGGGTGGGTATGCTCATCAAATGTGCTCATTTAGAGATAAGCCCATTTGAATATCATAACAACATTTGGAAAACTTCCTTTGCTGAATGGTGAACCTGGCACACTGCCTCTGAAAACTATTGCTTATCCAGGCAACATAGATCCTTTGACTTTCTTCCCATCAAATACCTTCTACTCAAATCCCAGTATAAGTCCTGTGAGCTGCACCTGTTTCTCAAACATTCTCTAGCTCGTGATCTTGGTCAGGGATGTATAGTGAGCCTTCCTTTTGCAACATACAACTGTGTTTCCAAAACAATGAGTAGAGAATCTAAATGTCTTGCTGATGTCTAGTGATCATTTGTGCCAGGAAGCAGTCACCACACTTCTTCAGTAATAAAGCAGTTCTATGTGGAGAACTCTGTACCATACTTAGGGAGATGCTATCTGTTCCCAGAAAATAATTATAATTCTTGCTGAGAATGAGGGGAAAATAAGACCTATACAAGCAAAACTGCTTAACACTTATAGATCAACACACAAGTGAATACTCAGTGTTTAAAGACTTTAGCATAATAAATAGGATAAAAAAGAATTTGGAAGACTATGATGGATACACATTTTCCAAAGTGAGACTGAAGACTATATCCTAGAGTGGAGAAATATCATAAACTAAGGCATGGAAAAGGGGAAGGGCTGGCTGACTGACTTGGCTTCTATAGAGACAGCAGAACACTAAGCGTGGGGGGACCTGTAGGGGTATGAAGAGGTATGAAGAACCAACTCATTTGGCTCAATAAATGAGACTGCCAATACTAAACTAACACCCCTTGCTTATTCCACTCCAGCAAAAACAGAAGGTGATGGGAACCTAGAGTTGGAGAAGAAGAGGAGGCCAAGGAAGATAACTGGTAGGAGAGTGGCTATACAGTCAGATGAGGAATTTGAATTTGAATTTGTAGGTAGGAAAAAAGCAGTATAAATCCCAGACCAAGAAATGAGATGTGGAATACAGTCTGAAAGACGAATCACCCGTTTCCTTTGGTTTAGAAAGGAAGTGAGGCCCACAAGGCCCACTGTGAGCCCCTGAAAATAAAAGAAGAAAGAGGCCAAACGAAGAGATGTTGGGGAGAAGTGACTGGCTGAATAGAAGTAATGGGTAAAAGAAGAAAAGACTTTAAAAATGATCCTAATTCTCGGACCTGAAGAAAGAGTTCTAGGGACAGTAGCTGAAAAGAAAATCGAAGGTTAGCACACAAGATACCTGGTCAATGCAGGGCATTCAAATGATTGGAGTGTGTGTGAATGTCAGTGTGTGTGTAAACTACAGACACACAGATCTGGGGGTAAGGCTGCCTTTGCCCTAATGTCACATAGCAGCTTAGAATTTTCATTCAATTACACAATTCTCTATTAAAGAAGTGTTAAGTGTCTACTAAATGTCACGTTTACAAGAAGACTACATGGAAGGCTTATGACAACAAAACAGAAAAAGTTGTATTACTGAATGGAAAATAGTTTAAACCTTATCGCACCATTATTCAAAGGGCATCTTTTCATTTTTTATATTAACTTAATATTGTTTTTAATTTTCAGGCCACTGATACGGTAGCGATGGATGTGCCTTCTTGACACCATTTAAAACCAAGCAATCTTTCTTAGTGTGTTTGGATATCTGCTTTTTTTCTTGGATAGCATTTATACATTTATATGAAGCCCGTGAATAACATGGCTTAAAGGTTTAGTGAGTTTAAAGTTCCACTCAGATCAGTCCTGATCAAAGACCACATGATTCACTGGAAGGGATATACATGCACATGCGTAGTCTCTGCCTTCCTCAGATTTTGGCCTTGTGGTCATGGTATCAGAATAGCAAGAAGTTATACTGTGGATCGTTTCATGTCTGGGTGAGAGGAGGAGAAAGGAAAAGCTGTGCTTATTTGTATGGACACTAAGCACCAGGTAGGAGTAGAGTGGCAGTGGCCTCTTCATTTTCAATTCAGGTGGGATGGACACTTCTACATAACTATATACTTCTATATAACTATAACTTCTTTGATTCCCTTTTCTTCCCTTAACACTTTCAATCCGATTTTTCTTATGCAGTATTTCTTCAGTGCACTTTGGTTCAGAGGACACTTGTATTTACATCACTTTTTCCATGGTTTGATGAGTTGTATACGTTTGTACATGAATCAAACTATCCACATTCACTGGGGATAGGTTGAAATCGAAATTGCAAGTTGATGTGTCTATAGCTTTGAGAGAGCATGATGCCAGACAAGATTGCCACTCTTCAACATTTCCTTTTCACTTATAGAAGCAGCACTGAGAATAGTAACTGTGTTGTTTTAGCTTTCTGAGCAATGCTTTGTTATTTGTTTGTCTTTAAAGACTTTCATTCATACTTCAGGAAGAAAATTCTAACTTCTTATTTTCTGGTCCCATTCTTGATCTCTTTATTTTCTTTCAGTTTGTGGATGTTTTCTATGCTTATAAAGCCACACTTCATGAGTTACCGTTTAAAAATGGAGCATAAGGTAAGTTTTTCTTTAAAGAGGAAGAAGCCTAAGCATCTGAAAAAAAGGGGGGCTGGTAGAATCTTGAGGATTCAAAATTACTCTGATTGTTTTTCTCATTTTGAATACGGTGATGCTTTAATGTATCAATCTACCATTCTGTAACCAGTACAGAGAATTCTGGGGAAAAAAATCGTGTACTTATTGTGTCCTAAGCACAGTATCAAAAGTTCTTTCACTTAAAGAATTTACACGTACCAGAAGAATTAAGCACTAAGATTCTTGAAAGAAGCACCTAAAAATCTGTTGGGGGAGGGGACTGGTCTATGGTCTATAGAAGAAATCAATGACTTTCTTTTCATGGGAAAGGTGAAAAGAAGAAAGCAAGAATGAGGTTCTCATAAAGGTGGTAACATTTGGGGTGGGCCCTTAAGAATAGATGACATTTGACAGATGGACGTTGATGATAGGGGTATATATGTAAGCCACATAGTGAAGAAAGGAGTGGGCTATTCAGGGAAAAACGCTTTTATAATAGAAACCAAGGATAATATTTCAGTTTCTAGTCTTACAAATTATCCTAGGTAAAGCTGCCACTTACCATATTATACTCAATATGAAATACTCTCATGTTACTTTTGAAGTCAGAAAGGATATGAGTAGATGCGGAGATTTAAGTAGATGCACCCTGATTGTGCCCCACATGTTTCTATAAACTTTTTAGTATGTTCCTCAAGGAAATAAAGTTTACAGAACTTTTATTAAGAACACTTTCCATTCTATAAATAAATGGAAACTTACCTTCAGCTAAAACATGGCCATTCTAGATAGCCAGGTATTTATCCACTATCACATAGCTTAACTATCTTTCTTTATGATTTTGTCTCCAGCTGGAGCTCTCTGGCAATGGTCATAGAGGGAGAAGATATCAAGTCTTATGAAATTCTAGTTCAAAAGATCGTGAAATCTAGGACAGTGAGGTTATTTTTTTTTTACTTTTTACTTGACTCCTCTTAGATTTTTACTTCCCTTAGTCATTCACTAATCCATTGTACTTTAAAACCATTCAAATAACATAAAAAGTTACAGAGATTCAGTAAAATGCCCCTCTGGCCTGTTTCCAAATAGCCCCAAATTAAGAGGGAAATGTTTAAAGTAAAAAACTTTTTCTCTGACATGAATTTTATAAACAATATAATTATGGTTCATTCCATGGTTTTGAGCTTTAGGGGCTCCCACAAAAAATAATCTTTGCTACAGATGTGGCCACTGGCTACTCTGCCAGGCATTTGATCCTTGGTTTTTAGTGGGAAAAACATACACAAATCTTTTGTGTTATAAGATTAAGGTGAGGCTGGACACAAACACCAGGTATCATACACAGTCTCTTCCTATTTGCTCATTCAAGACCACGGTGGAAGAAGCTTGGATATCGTCAGACATGGGAAGACTTTGTCTATTACTTTCTGTTACCTTTTTTTTTGGAGACAGAATCTCACTATGTTTCCCTTGGTAGAGCGCCTTGGCGTTACAGCTCACAGCAACCTCAAACTCCTGAGCTCAAGAGATTCTCTTGCCTCAGTCTCCCAAGTAACTGGGACTACAGTTGCCCATCACAATGCCTGGGTATTTTTTGTTGCATTTGTCATTGTTGTTTAGCTCACCTGGGCTGGGTTTGAACTCACACCCTCCGTGTATGTGGCTGGTGCTGTAACCACTGTCCTATGGGAGCTGAGCCCTTTCTGTTATATTTTTTGTTCTCAGAATTATTGTTTTTGACCACACTATTTTGGGTCACTCTAAGAAGTATCTTCAATGTAGCTTCACAAATTTATCTGTTTCTCTCCAAACCTATGTTTATTTGCTAGAACAGTTATATGATGTTTTGCCAGGACAGCAACTGAGATACCTTACATTTTATTGAAGCTTTAGACTAGAGAAACAATCCAGTTCAAAACTCTACCCTAAGCGTGGTACAGCAATTGGATATTAGTAACATATGAAGGATTTAAGGATAATGCCATTTTGTATTTTATATATGTATATGAGGTGGCACATAAGATGTTTGTCTTAATCAAAACTTTATAAGCATAATAGCTTAGTTTACATCATTTTCTGCCATGTACATTAAGTTATTTTGTAGAAAAATATAATAAATAAAAGTATAATTTAATTTCTACATTTCCAAACACTTAGACTCTTCTCAACCATCCTTTACGTTTCACTTAGGTCCTTGGTAAATCAGTGAAAAATTCACATTTTGTGCTTGATCATATGTACATCTACTAGAGGATAGTGGGATTTTCCTTTTTTATACTATAGAGATGGATTACAGCTTTCCTGACTCAATCTAATTATTAGAAAATCCCATTCATATTAGTTAAAATGAGCATCATAAATTCACAGAATAACTTATTTGGTAAATTCCTTCTATTGTGGTTTGAGAATGCGCTCTTCAGGACTGAAATGATTCAAATACAATCGTATTTTATGTTTAGAGAAGCAAAGTCCACCTAGTTTTGCAACTTCCATAAGCAACAGACATTGTCCAAGTGGAGTTAATACAGTGTTCAAAGTGCAGGATTCCGTAGGTGAGAAGAGAAAGGAAGAATGAAACTCATTCACTCTCTTGCTAGGTTCTGCAAAATAACTTCCGTATTCTCCCAGTGTGATGTTTATCTTCCTTATTCCAGCATATTTAAAGTTAGTAGTCCTAAAATTCTCCTACATAGAGGTTTGTGTCTTTCCCCTAAAAACATAGAGATGAATTTTGATAAGGAGATGTCTCCTGCCAAATTATAGCATCCTATACATCAGTTACCAAGCAAAATATTGAGGAGGTATTTATAACTTCATACTATCCTTCTATCGTTATCAGCCTCACATGTTTGAGGATGGCGGTCATAGCTGATCCCTTTATCCATTTTGGTTAGAAAGCCTTTCCAGATGAGGTCATCATTTTCATTACTCTGTTTCTTCCTCTTTCACTAGAGTGTTTTTCTAAAGCCAACCAAGGACCACTTCAGTGAAATATTGAAGGCAAGGGATGCCTGAAATGATTAAAAGAAACAAAGCTTTCCCATAGCACTTGTCCTTTTCTCTGTAAGGAGATGAGGTAATATGTAATCTCTTTCCTATGTTACTACCACAAGGGCAATTTGTGGGAGGAAGAGATAGATTTCTGGGAGTGAAATCCTACTGCATAGCCAGGGCTATTTTCAGAAGGGCTTATCTTCAATATCCTCATTTCAGAATTGGTCTCTCTGCTCAGAGCAGTACCCTGGGCAACACCAAGAACTCCTATGTAAGAATGAATGTTATTTCCTCATTGGTGGAATATCTGATGAAGAAAAGGAAAGATGAAAAAACAAAAGATTCTGCTAATCAAAGGTGATGTGTATGAATAAAAATCCAATTCTCCTGCAATTTCTCATCAGTTTGATACACAAGACTTTCATTTGAGCTCTTGCTCTGCAGTTTCTATCACTGGATGACCCACATGTGTAACCTGGATAGACAGCTACTTTGCTTATACATAAATTAAGTGACCTTAAGTATCATCAGACCTATGTATCTTTTTAATATCTTGGTAACTACTTTCAGGAGGAACAGCCTACAAAAAGTCTTACCATAGGACATGGAATTCACACTTGCCAAAGAAATCACTGCACGTGTAAATTAGAAACTAATCATCACTTCTTCTCTGGATACAGTGGCAGCCTTGACTCAGAGTTTATGTTGAAATATACATTTTTATGAAATATTTCTCACTGCAGTCAGCATCAATTTAGGAGTATCAAACACTGATTCCCAGTTCCAGCACACCAGACAACCAGAGAGAGGGAAGAGGGGAATTGACAAAGGCACAGTCTTTTCTTATACTTTAAGAAGCTAATTGTATTTGTAAATTCCTGGTTAAAAACATGACAATTATCAGATCTGCCACTGCAAGGCTATTCCTGGGTTTCTTCATCATATATTCTTTTTTCCCTAAAGTCTCTCAAAGAACTAAGGGGCTTCCAGAGATGAAAATGAACTTGACAATCACGTTACAACTCAAACTGATCTTGATTCTTTTCGTCACTTTTTAATTCATTGCAGATGGTGCAAATGCGATGTTTACTGGCTGGCAGGTAATGAATCTTGTTGTAGATAATAGTGATGGACAGAATCTCACACCTGTCGACATTCCAGCATTTCAGCGGCTATATATGGCTATCACCCATGGCTTTTTGCAGCACATATAACATTGTGACAGCATGCACAGTAGTTCCCCAATAGAAACAATGGTTGAGACATCTGAACATCACTAGTTTGCACATGAGTTGTGCTGATTCTATTCTCACTGTTCACATGGGTGATCTAAAATTTACTGCTCTAAAAAGAAAATGTAGTCTGTTTAAACATCCAAACACTCCTCTTTCCAGGTACTACCATTCATCATGACTGTCAGCATCCCGTGTAAGAGTAATGACCCCCAGGCATGGGACAGTGCTCCATGGGAGCCTCATGAATGCCACTGTCAGGCACAGAAATTGATCAGTTTTCAGTGGGGCTGATATGCGTATCCTGAAAGACCTGCACTTACTCATTAAATCACAAGTGGCTATTTACCCAGTACAAATAAAGCCTAGGTTAGGGAGCCACAGACCCTGCTGACTTGAATTGTCCCAAACATGTGAGCTCTAGATTTGGACTTGCCAGTGAGATGGATTTAAGCAGCTTGAAACTGGAAGTTGGATCACATTCATTCAAAAATACATTGGGAGATAACAGACATTATTGTCTTCCACTCTTTTTATTTTTTTCATTTTTATCCTGTATCAATGGAAGGCAACAACATCTTACCATTCCACATAAACAATTAAAAAAAAAAAACAGAATAAGCATGCCAGTGAAAAGTTAGCTATTTGTTTTCTTCCTGTAGGCTTCTCTTTATGTAAAGAATATTTGGATTGGATCTCTTTACACACTTTTTCTAGAAAGAAAGTTAAGTTACTAGTATGAACTCAGTTTTCAAGTATCTCCCAATAGGTCGACTTCGTCATTAACCATTTTATTTAAATCCTCCCACCCTCCCAATCTCACCGCTTATTGAATTTTCTTCATATCTTGGTAAATGCTATATCACCATGAACGTTTCAGCCACAATATATCCCTTCATGAGCTCTCAAAAAGCTGGATATGCTCTTGTGATGTCTCTTTCAATACTTTCTCACAACGGTGCTACAACATCAGGGTCTTTAGATTCTAGCAGGGGCACCATATATATATATATATGTGTATATATATATATATTTCTGTGATGTTATTTCCTAATGTCCCTTTTATTTTTATTTTGTCCATTCTTTTTTTTTTTTTGTCAATAGCCATAGTAGTATTAAACCTTAAATGTCTACAGTTTATTTTTTAATAAACAAGTTTTAGAAGTGTTGTTCCTGCAATTCCTCTACTAGGTGTATATCCAAAAGACCAAAAATCACTTTATAACAAAGATATTTGCACCAGATTGTTCACTACAGCTCAATTCATAATAGCCAAGTCATGGAAGAAGCCCAAGTGCCCAATGACCCATGATTGGATTAATAAATTGTGGTATATGTATACCGTGGAATATTATGTGGCCTTAAAAAAGATGGAGACTTTACCTCTTTTATGTTTACCTGGATGGAGCTGGAACATATCCTATTTAGTAAAATATCTCAAGAATGGAAGAAAAAATATCCAATGTATTCAGTACTATTATGAAACCAATTAACAATTACTCACACTTTCATATGAAGAATAGATCACAACTATGGCCCAGGATGAAGGAAGGCGGAGTGGGGCTCCCCTAGCAGGGGAGGGGAGAGGTCAGATCGAGGGAGGGTGAATGGTGGGATCACACCTATGGTGCATAATGCAAGGGTACATGTCAGATCTATTAGTATAGAGTATAAATGTCTTAACATAATAATTAAGTAAATGAGATGAGGTATATATTAACCAGTGCAATGTAAGCATTCCTAATCCTATATGAAATCAGCACATTTGTACCCCATAAATGCATTAATGTATACATGATCTATGTGTTTATGATTTAATAAGAAAAAGTTTCACATGTACCCTTGTAAGATGCACTGTAGGTGTGGTCCCACCAACTACTCTCCCTCTACCCATCCATGTGAAATTTATTAGTGTAGACAATAAATGTCTTAACACAATAACTAAGAAAATGCTGTGAAGGCTCTGTTGACCAGTTTGATGAAAGCATTTCAGATTGTGTGTAAAACTAGCACATTGTACCCTATGATTGCATTAATGTACATAGATATGATTTAATAAAAAGAAAGGGGGGGAGAAAAAGTTTTGTTATTTCATTTAGTTATAAAATTTTTATACTTTCCTTTTTTAAGGGAGTAATGTAGAGATACATAAAACTGAAGGGAAAACAAAAGATACCCTTCTGGACGTAGCATCCATACTAAGCCACAAATTACTAGTTGGGTTTCCTGTGGAAACTGTTTTCCAATCTGCATTGAATGGCTCCACAAATAATCTTTTACTCACAGTGATTCCTTACATTTCAAGAAAAGTTACTAAGTAATGAATAGCCCTTGTAAGATCATTATAGTTATGAGCACCCTTTCTACTTGGGAGTTCTCTGTTCCCTTGACAGTTCAGTGTTATGCCCAACTCAACTATACTTTTGGTGTTCACAATATTCTGAATATTAACATTGGTAATGATGAGAGTTAGATACTTTCCTGGGAAGGGAAACATACAATTACATAAATCTTGACAGTTAATGAAATATACCAATGAGATAATGTAATTAGAAGCTCTTAGTAAACTATTGGGGATGAAGAAATCTTTTTAAGAATTAGGAATGTTCTAGAAGACAATAAAAAAATCAGATAGTGAACTGAGCAAAATGACCTTTGATGTAAAGTGTCAGCTAGAAATGTCAATCCAATTCAGGACTGGATACAAAGGAACATTGTGTCTCTGAGCAGAGAGGTATTAAGTTACCTGATTATCTTCTCTGGAAGAATGCATTATGGTTTAGACACTTTTATTACCTGAAAGATGTAGACAAATCAGGGAAGATTAACAACCAGTTTTATTAGGAGGTAGCAGATGAGCTGGTGTGAATTGTACTGGTTGTTAAGAGTTCTGTATTCTCTTCTCAGCTTTGATATGCTTTCATGTGGGAATAGTCATCCTTGAAATTTAGATAGGATAATTTATATTCTGTTCCCCAGAGAAAAGGAAGTTTGGGAATTAAAGGGAGGGGCAGTGTTTAAAACAGCACAATGACTTAGGATAGCAGAAGAGTAGGAAATTCTATTACAGAATTTTTCAACTCCCATTAAATAACCCCCCCCCCCAAATAATCCCAACAATAGCTACTTGTTAAGCCTTCATGTAAATAAGCTCCCTACATGTAGTATTGGGGATGTATTTTTCATATATTGTACCTAACTGTTTTTGGTCCAGAATAAAGCTATTCCATAATACTATGTCATTACATCATGTTTCCCTGGAAATACAATTTAGAAGGTCATCCTAGGAACTCCAATTATGAAATTCAACATCACTTTAGGTCAGTTATCCTTGAATTTAATGCAGTTTCTTATCTCTTCGTAACTTACCTAGAGCTGTAACCTGCAGTCTCACAGGAATTCCCCTTTGGAAAAGGCTTCTACCTTTTGCCTTCTGAATGATTGTCTAGATATATTTTCATATTCTACAATTGCACACTTTACAAATTTGCATTATATATGAATATCAATGAGAAATGATTTATATAATTTTTTAGTTTATTAGTTAAGACAAGTTGTCCATAAGCTAACAAATCACCATTTTTAGAAAGGCCTATATTTATTCCTGGCTGTATTTATTATGATTTTCTATCTATTAAAACTATTTCAATTGGTTGACAAAAAAATGATACAATTAAGCTTCTTTTAAGCAATATTAGTTGTTCATTACAGCTCCCAATACACTGCACTAACATATATCCCCCAGACTTAATCTTTTAGTTCTACTGGGAAATACTTATAAACATATAACAATAGTGATCTCTGTAATATAATTTAAAAGGTGCATGGTGATGAAGGAATAGGACATTTAAACATATATTTAAGAGGACAACAATAATTTGGGTGGTATGTGATCTTAGGCAGTTTCATGAAATAACTACTGATGAATTGTAGTAAAATGAGCCCACAAATTCCCTTACCTACTGAGGTTTCCTGATTGCTAACAACTTTCTCAGTTACTTTAACAATCCTCTCACCCCTCCCTGCCATAACACCACTTCATTTGTGAACGTCATTGGACTGTGCTCACATTTCCGTTTCCTCTTCCTTTCAGGAAGAACATTTTTAGGCCCAAAGACAATCCTTCAATTGACTAAAGACACAGAGATACTACTTTCATTAATCAGTTTCTGTTCTCTTGGCTGCTTATCATAAGATGCCTAAGACTCTGCATGAGGCAGTACATTAGACTGCCCTGAGATTACTTCCTATCTTCAGCTTTGGACATTTTCTTAACTATTTTTGAGATCATTTCCCTTTTGCTCTTGTAGGGCTCATTCTCCTCACAGTAACTCTAATGCAGTGACTCTCAACCTTCCTAATACTGTGGCCCTTTAATACAGTTCCTGTGGGTCGCGACCCACAGGTTGAGAACCACTGCTCTAATGATTTCTTAGTGAAATCACGTCCTACTACATCCATCTCCAAAGGCTGCCCATTGCAACTGGAGTAAAATTCTCAGCATGAGGCCTGCGCAGTCTGGATCCTGACTCCTTTACTGACCATATCTCTAGGATACTTTTCCTCACTCATTTAAGCTTCTTTCATAATTCACATGCCCAGATCATTTCAGTTGCCGTGCCTTTATAGTCACTATTTTAATTTCCCTGAAATGATTTTCCTCCACATCTTCATCTGGCTGGTTTCCTCAGGGTTTCCCCCTGATCACTCCTTCAGGGTTCAGCCAAATGCCATCTCCTTACATTCCATATCTATTAGGTTTTATCCTCATTTTCTTCATTTTGCTTTTCAGTGTGTGTTAATATGTTTACATATTTATTAACTATCTGCCCTAATTAGAATGTTCCATAAGAAAGAGAACTTTGTAAGTCCTGATTGCTACCATACATATTCTTAGTGCATAGGATAAAAGGGCATCCACAAATATTTGCTGAATGGATGATAAATGAATGATTGAACAATAAAAAAAAAATGAAGAGTAACCAAGGCAAAAACCAGTACTGTTCATTCCAGTGGTTCTTAAATGTACTTCAAAATGCTTCACAAACAAATATATATTTTCCTTATACATCAGCATAAAAGTACTAATTTTATACATTAAAAGATTGTCCCTCAATACACACTAATGACCAGTCAAAAAATCTTGTGGTGAATAAGCCCTGCACAATTTTGTTCTCAAATCTTGTCAGCTTAGTCAGTCTTGCAGTGTTTTTCTTAGTAAACAATCATAAACCAGGGATGATTAATCTGAGGTCTGCTAAGGCTTGGGGGATGGTCTATGAATCCTGTAAAATGGTGGTGCATCCTCTTTAGGGGAGAGGGCCCACTACTTCCATCAGATTATCAATAAAAGCCATACACTAAGAGAGGCTAGAACTCTCTTTAAGCAATTCCATTCTAAAACAAGTTACTCTTAATCCTCCTTGGATAGATTAGAAGGCTGCTGGCTTCCACATTTTCCACAGAGAAGGAATCCCTGTGAAAATGGTACGGCTGCTGTGTAGCTGTAGTCCTCTGTCCAGCACCAACACTGACCCTGAGGTGTGCGGGTATGTTTCTAATCATATTTTTGATGAAAGGAAAGCCTATTGTGTTATTACTAGTGTTTCTAGTATTCTTAATTTAATTTCCGGTATGTTATTATAGCCTTGAAGATTAGATAATAGGGAGAAAAACTAGTAGGCACTGGATAGATGAAAAAAATATATATAATTCTAAGTGTAGGTTAAGTTTAATATTTATCAGATTTGATATAGTATTTTTGTGGTTCATTTTAAAATTTTTATTTCTTTATAAAAAATGAACATACTTGTCTTCTAATTGAGTGAATACTAAACACTGTATACTTTCTACACACTATCAAAGCAGAGTTAAGAGTAGATTTTACCATTGGAAATATCATATTGCTCTGTTAAGTAAGAGGAGAAGTTTCCTAAGTTTTCCTAAACTTTCTACTGAACAATGAATGAGGCACATTTTCCTTTATTAGGTTCCTACAGAGTTTGCTACTTTTCAGTATATGATGATGATGATAAAAGCAACAGCGGCTAACCTCGTGTGCCAGGTCCCTTTCTAATTACATTTTTTTTTTTTGAGACAGAGTCTCACTGTACTGTCCTGAGTAGAGTGCTATGGAGTCACACCTCACAGCGACCTCAAACTCTTGCTTGAGCAATCTTCTTGCGTCAGCCTCCCGAGTAGCTGGGACTACAGGTGCCGTATAGTATACCTGGCTTGTTTTACTAATTTTAGTAGAGATGAAGTCTTGCTCTTGCTCAGGCTGGTCTTGAACTCATGAGCTCAAGAAATCCACCTGCCTTGTCCTCCCACAGTGCTAGGATTACAGAGGCATGAGCCACTGTCCCCAGACCCTTTCTAAGTGTTTTACATTTATTTCATTTGATTACCTTGCAACTTTGTCCATGGATTAGGTGTTGTTGTTATCTCCTTCTTAGAGATGAAGAAAGGGAGGCATAGACATTAACTTGCTAATAAGTAGCAAACCCAGGATTTGCATCTAAATAGTCCAATGCCAGGTCCAAGCCTTTCACCACTATGCTATCCCATCTTCCTCTGCAGTAGTACAGGCACATCTTGGAGATACTGTGGGTTTAGTGCTAGACAACCACAATAAAGTGAATATCACAATTAAACAAGTGACATAAATTTTTTTTTGTTTCCCAATGACTATAAAAGTTATGTTTATACTATACTATAGCCTAAGAAGTAAGCAATAGCATTATGTCTAAAAATGTACATACTCTAATTAAAAATAATTTGTTGCTAAAAATTGCTAACAATCATTGAGCTATCAATGAGTCATAATCTTTTTACTGGTAGACAGTTTTGTCTTGATGTAGATGGCTGCTGACTGAGGTGGGAGGTGGGTGCTGAAGGCTAGTGTGGTTGCTGAAGCTAGGGCTAAAATAAGGCACTGAATTTTGCCTCATCAATAGACTGTTCCCTTCACCAAAGATTTCTCTGTAGCATGCCACACTGTTTGATGGCATTTTATCTAAAGTAGAACGTCTTTAAAATTGGAATAAATCTTTTCACCTCTTACCATTGCCTTATCAAATAAGTTTACATAATATTATAAAGTCTTTGTTGTCATTTCAATGATGGTCATAGTATATTAACTAACAGTAGATTCTATCTCAACAACTCACTTCATGTGGACGTGGTGGCTCATATATAATTCTAGCACTTGGGGAAGCCGAGGCAGGAGGATTACTTGAGACCAGGAGTTTGAAAACTGCTTGCACAATAAATAATGAAAGCTTATCTCTACAAAAAAAAAAAAAAAATTAGCTGCTTGGAAGGCTGAGGCTAGAGGATCACTTGAGTCCAGGAGTTGGAGGCTACAGTGAGCCATGACTGCACTCTAGCTTGGGT
>NW_003852517.1:4011711-4028130 GCF_000181295.1 Otolemur garnettii
AAAAAAAAAAAAAAAGAAAGAAAGAAAAAGAAAGAAAATCACTTTGTTTCTCATCTATAAGATGAAAGTCCTCAAATTTTAAGATTACAGCAATTTAGTCAGTCATATCTTCTGGTTCTATTTCTAATTCCAAATGATATGCTGTTTCTATCATATCTGTATATTTCTTCCACTGAAGCGCTGAACTCAAAGTCATGAGAAGTCAGAATCAATGTCTTCTAAATTCTTGTTCATGTTAATGTTTTGACCTCCTCTGATGAATCACAAATGCTCTTAGTGGAATCTAGAATGGTAAATTTTTTTCCAAAGGATTTTCTCTTTGCCTTGCCCAGATCCACCAGAAAAATCATCTATGAGAGCTATAGCCTTACAAAATGTATTTCTTAAATAGTAAGACCTGAAAGTCAAAATTACTCCTTGATCTATGGACTACTACAGGATGGATGTTGTGTTAGTAGATAAGAAAACAACATTAACCTCCTGCAGATCTCCATCAGAGCTCTTTGGTGACATGGTACATTGTCAATGAACAGTAATATTTTGATAGCAATCTTTTTTCTGAGCAGTAGGTCTCAACAGTAAGCCTAAAATATTTAGTAAACCATGCTGTAAACAGATGTGTTGTCATCTAGGCTTTATTATTCCATTTATAGAACTTACGCAGATTAAATCCAGAGTAATTCGTAAAAGACCTAGGATTTTTTCAATGGTAAACTCTTCAATGTAGAGTTACCAGCTTCATTAGCTCCAAAGAGCTATCCTTTGAAGATTTAAGCCAGGCATTGACTTCTCCTTAATAGCTGTGAAAGTCCTAGCTGGCATCCTCTTCCAATAGAAGGCTGTTTCATCCACCTTAAGAATATGTTGCTTGGGGTATCCACCTTCACAAGTTATCCTAGCCAGATCTTCTAGATAGCTTGCTGCAGCTTCTGCTTTAGCACTTGCTGCTTTATCTTGCACTTTTATGTTATGGGAATGGTTTCTTTCCTTAAATCTCAAGAAACAACCTCTGCGAGCTTCAAACTTCTCTTCTGAACCTTCCTCACCTCTCTCAGCCTTCATAGAATTGAAGGGAGTTAGGGCCTCACTCTCGATTAGCCTTTGGCTTAAGGGATCATAATGGCTGATTGGATCTTCTATCCAGACCACTAATACTGTCTCCATTTCATCATCATGGATGTGTCACTTTCTTAGCATTTATGGACTAGCACTTTTAATTTCCTTTGAAAACATTTCCTTTGCATTCACAACCTGACTAAATATGTATAGAAGGCCTAGCTTTCAGCCTACCTTGGCTTTTGATGTACGTTCTTCACTAAGCTTAATCATTCCTAGCTTTTGACTTAAAGTGAAAGATGTGACTCTTCCTTTCTCTTGAACACTTAAGGGCCACTGTAGGGTTATTAATTGCCCTAATTTCAATATTGTTGTGACTCAGGAAATAGGAATTCTAAAGGGGAGGGAGAGAGATTGGGAAATGGCCAGTTAGTGCATCCATCAGAATGCACACAATAGTTACTAAGTTTGTATCTTATATTGGTTATTGTTAGTGGTACCTCAAAACAATCAAAATAGTAACATCAAAGGTCACCAATCACAGCTCACAATCACAGATATAATAATAATACATTTTGAAACACTGAGAGAATTACCAAAATGTGAAACAGAGACAAGAAATGAACAAATGCTGCTAGAAAAATGGTGCCAAGAGACTTGTTTAATGCAGAGTTGGCATAAACGTTCATTCATAAAAAAAATGCAGTATCTCTAAAGCACAATAAAGTGAAATGCACTAAAACAAGGGATGCCCTATATACACTTTTTTGGATACAAAGGTGCTAGATTTTACTAGTAGTCTCTATTTCAATTATGCTCCCTTTCCTCTACAACTCTCCCATGACTTCCACCTGTCACCTTTTGGAACAGCACATGAGACACAAACCTGCACCCTCAAATCTGCTAAAACACCTTTAGCCAGTTGAGATTTAATCCCATTTTTTACTGAACATGTTGGAAAAAGGTATATTATTACTCTAACTCCTGCATAACTCTCAAATGTATTAGTCTTTGATAAAAATTTTAATCTTTGTCCTAGAATCCACATTAAGTTATTAGAAGGTTTAAACAGGGTAACACTGGGTACATTGAACCACATGAAGCTGCAATATCTCAGTAAAAAATGAGGCATTATCAGGAGTCAGATGGCTCAACTTATAGTAAATACTCAAATAGTAACTGCTGTTATTGTTGGTAGAGAAATTATCCTCACTCTACAATTTTCCCTTCCTCCAAACATTCTTATGCAAGTGGTATATACTGCTGGTACATGGTGCTAAAGAGGAGGGTTGAACTTGCCCATTATTTTAATTCATAATATATAGGCTTTTAAAAATTCTTATCATAGCAAGTACTTCCAGAAAATACCACAAAGAAAGTCTTGAAAATGAGCCTTACTCCTAAGGTTGTAAGGTCTTTCTATTAAAAGACCCTTGTTATTACATTAGGCCTACCCAGATAATACAAAACAATCTTTCGATCTCAAAAATCCTTAACTTAATCACATCTGCAAAGTCTCTTTGCTATGTAAGCCAACATATTCTCACGTTCTGAGGATCAGAACCTGAATACCTTTGCACGGCCATTATTCTGTCTATCACAGGGACCAAAATAGTCTAAGTAACAAATCTCAAGTAGCAAGCAAAATAGTATCTCATTTCTTTAAACCTCAAACTATGGTAAGCTGCCTAGACATTTTCACATATAACATTTTTCATAATTTTTAAAAAGATAATCCTTTAGTTTTGCTTTTGGTACCAGTATCTAGCTTTGGTTTGTAGAACACCATTCTACCCATTTACCCAGTTCCATTTAATCCTACTTATATTTCAACCTTCTTTTTGCAGAATTCAGACTGCTATCCTTAGCCAAGAATTATTAATGTGGTAAGTGCTTTCAGCACTTCCTTCCCCTAACTTTAGGAATAAAAGGCCCATATTTTCAGCCAAGAACCAGCAAGGCCAGAATCCCAGCACTTCTCATCACACCTTTCTTAGGCCCTTCCTTCAAGCACTGTATACAACCTGTCTCAATAAGCCAACCAGCATTTGCAGGTTACTCTGTCATGAGAATTTCCCTTACTTACTTGAGTAAACTTATCTCAAACATTTTCCTTCTTCTCTTACCTAAAATTTCTGCCTCCCTGACCTACATCCTCCTTGTCCATTGTTTCCAGTGAACATGAGCCCTTAAACATTTAAGCCTCATCAGCACATGCCCATCATAACAGCATAACATCCTTGTCCTGCTGGAAACTATTCAGCATCCAGAGGACCATCTTTATGCTGATAACACTAAAATATAAAATAATGCCAACAGCTGGTGCTACAAATGGCTTTTAAAAACGATGTTCATTCACTAAAATTCCTCTTGCTACTTTTGACATGAAACACGCAGTCTCTAATTATTCTGATCAAGACGGTGAAATACAAAAACAAACTTTAATTGTGTTTAACAGATATTTAATCAGGACTCACTGAACTACAGATTAAAGCTGAAATTCATAAACCATAATTACCCGATTGTCGCAATCTTTTGGTCCACATTCTCCTTCCGTCTGGGCGTCTGGCACCTTGCCCCGAATTTCTTTTACTGTCTTCTCAGCTTCGTTACTGTTCATGTTTTCCAGCAGAGATTTAGCACAGATTACAAAATATCTGTTCTTGGCAACTTTCTTCATTAGCTTTTTTTTTCCCCCTTTGCAAAAAAGTTTATTTTTTTTTCTACCAGAGTAGCTGGAACAGGCATACGTTTAGGGTGCTTTGATGACACAAACTAATTATATAGTTATCAGGAGATAATATGGTGGTGATAACTAAAGTTACTATAGTTATCACGTAGGTATCATGCAATTTCTCCAGTATACCATGCGGTGTGTCCCAGTCACCATGTAATTACTCCATGTCACCACGCCATTGTTTTATGGCAAATGCTTATCTCACCCCAACAAAACCTTTTCTATCACATTTGGAAGGAAAAAAAAAAGTAGAATTCTTAGTTCTCATATCCAGCACTGTTCATTCCCACTAAGATGTTGTCATGCAAATTTAAGGGAAACACCTGCCCTCTCCTGAAAATTAGCTTTTGCACAAGAAACAAATGGAGTGATGCTGTTTTCTTTTGCTTCACTCCACCCAGGTAAGAGAAGTAATTACCAATAATACATACATTTTCCCTTTTGTTTTTTGTAAAAAAGAAACAAACCAAAAAACTACCCCCCAAAGAAACCCACCCTATTTACTTAGGATTCATGCAGTCTAGCACTTCCCCCTACTCTTTCCTTTCAAATCTCAGTCACTCACATTTGTTTTTCCTAGAATTATGGTGTAAATCATTCTTAACAAGCTAGCTTGAGACTTCTCTCACTCAGTAGAAATACAAAATGCCACTGTAATTGAAACGTGGAACTGGAAGCTTGAAACTCTCTCTAACCAGTTCTTTTGGGCCACTCTTCAGAAGGACATGCCGAGTTTCCCTCACAGTGCGGTGACCCCCGTGTCACACAGTCGGGATCACATCACAGACCAAGGCAAGAGGATAAAGAGAAGGTACTGGTGAAAGAAGAGCTGGGTGGTTCCTTTATTCCCCTCAGTTGGGCAGGCACCCCTATGAAGCCAGGACTGTAGTTGCTACCTATTTATCTCAAGTTGATGGCTTGAAGTCTGGCCTCACCAAGACCTTTAGATACGACACGCCACCTGAGAGTTTCAGTTTAAAACAGGATGCAGTGGCTTCAAGGCAGCACAAGCTGAAAGCTATTTCCAATTCTGCTTTTATTAGTTACCTCCCAATCTGAGAGTTGCCCATTCAATTGCGTACTTAACCCAAGTTGGGGTAAAAATCACCTCCAGATTTACAAGGGCCAGAAAAATTGCTACTCTATCCTAGACAATTGTTCTTCAATCACACGGTTCCTCTAAATACAGCTGTCAGCCTTTGAGATGCAAAATGCATCACTTTAATGTAGTAGAGGTCCCCTTTACTGCATTGCCAAATCTATTTAGCAGAATCTTCTTGGAATAATCTGTCCCTAGACCTGAGGATGCACAGTGATTTTAAGCATTTTAAGCTAACGATAATGGTTAGTGCTGAGAACAGATGTACCTGGCTGTGATGTGATCTATTCCAGTAGGCTTTTATGAGCTGTTCATTCCTATTGACTTAGCATTTTATGTCTGTGCTTTTGCCTGGTGTGATGGTCGCATAGGGGTGTCATGTGTGTCTTTTCCTGATGTGTGATGGCTGCACAGGGGGCTGTGTGTATTTTCTCAGTGCAATGGCTACACAGGGTGTTGTGTGTGTATTTGCCTGGAGTTACAGCTGCACGTGTTATTGTGTGACTCCCCCGTTTGGTGCTTTGCTCGCAGGTCCTGGGTGTATCTTTCGCTTACTGTGATGGTTGCACTCATTGCTGTGCTAACGATGGACATTTCCAGCAATTATCTATCTAGAGGGTCCTGGGGAAAAAATTGCAGCAAATCAATAAACAGTGCTAGACAGGCCCTTGTAAACATGAAATGACACCCATGCATAAATGCCTTTCCTGCTATAGCATGTTAAAATCCAATTGGCATTGGGGTAAAATTTCTATGGTTTCTCCATCTCTTTAATACATTGCAGTCATTTGGGGGAGTTTGAGATTACTGCTGGGTGGTGGGCCTTAACACACGAATCTGTCTAATAACCCTTTTTACTACACTGTCTTATATATCACCTCTTAAACTTGCTCTGGTATAATAGCTAGATATTCTGAAGTGAATATGCCTTTCATTTACTCCTGCAGTCTCATCAAGCCCTCCCCTTATGCCCCCTACATCACACATACAACACCCCCCCTTGCCTCTCTCTAATCTCTCTGTATCCCTCCTGTGTTCACCAAATGGAACTGACAAAGGAAAGAACCAATGAGGTTAAAGTCTTTTAAAACCCCTGGAATACAGATGAGCTGGGAGGCATCTGGAAACAAAACCAGACACTTGAAATCAAAGAGACAAGTAAATTACTATCCTAATCTAGGAGAATAACTAAAGGTGTCAGTGGGGTTCCATTGATAGCACTTGGCTCTGGGCCAGAATGCCAAGGGTTCAAACTCCACACCAGCTTTGGGCTCCGGCCCAAGACTTGCTACTGCAGGGCGCAGCAGCATGTGTAGCAGTGTTAAAGGTGTCAGCCTTCTGCAGAGAGGTTAAGTCCACGTCCTTCTGCCAGGTTGTCATTATACCCCAGAGGGATGCAGAGATAACCCTAGCTTCCTCTCCAGGGCCTGTCTCAACAGGACAGGCTGTGGATGAACTAATGCCCAGCAACAGTACTCGCTGGTATCACAATCGCACAATTAATTAGTGCATTTCTGATGAGGCTGCTTGAAGAAATAAAGTGTGTGCAAGAAGATCCAACCGTCCCTCTTCCCCCTCAAAAAACCTGATGTCTGTCCTAAAGATTCTTCCATCAATGCAAAGAGCTAAGTTTGGAAACCTAAAACCATGTGTCTAAAAGAAAGAAAATGTTTTCATTGGAACAGCTTACATGTCTGGTACACTTGCATAAAAACTATGGCATAGCATTTTAGAGCTAAAATTGCTATAAAATGCTTAATACAGTAAGAATAATTATGAGATTTTGCATGCACAGCTGGTATACAACTAAAGTCTGAGCCACAGATTCAATGGAGCATGGGAAAACCATTTATAAAAATTCCTGGTATGCCAGTTTAACTCACCATCAACAGCCTATCAACACTTCTTCCATTCTTCAGGTGGAAAGGAGAGATATTTACTTAACAAATGCTTTATTTTTTTTCTCATGGATGTCATTAATAATTAATTTGAGGAATCTGAGTTATTACATGACAGTGGCAATATAAGTTGTAACAGGACATAAATGACCTGAATGCAAGTCTTCTCCACTGAGCAAAGGAGTTACAAAAATAGTAAATAATGAACAAAAAGACCAAATTATTAAATCTACATGCAGGACCTTCCCCACCCCTTTTTAAAACCTTTCCTCCCGTCTATTCCTTTACCTCTTCTTATCTCTTCTCTACTTTTCTAAGATTCAAATTACTGGGTGACTTTCTGGGTACTCTGGACCTCCTGCCATGGCCCACCTGGCCTTGCCTTCCCCTAGGTAACACCCCAAGGGCAGAACTCTTCCTTTGCTTTTTTCCCTGTCAAATCATTGAGTTCTTTGTTCTCCAGTCCCTTTATCTCCAGCTAATAATCACTTGAAATGGAGCTAAAATAATTTGGATGAGTTGTTAATGGTTAATAATAATTTAATATCATTCATTTCTTGATGAAAGAACTGACTTTAGGAGTCATATGAAGAATCTCTTAGGCTCTATGGAAAATGGCACAATAGGTGAGATGATTCTAATCAGAGGCATTGCTGGATGCTTTGTTACACTGTTTTAGTTACAAGAAGAGGAGCTTCTGTGGATACATGGGAACTTCCAGGTGAACAGGCAGTTTGGAGACACAAAGACAGCAGGGTACAATGTAAAATGAATTGGACCAGAATCAGGAAACTCTAGTTTTAGTCTCCCGAAACTTTGTCACCAAATGTTTTGCAAATCCTTCAGTTTCTTCAACTGAGAAACGAAGCTCTTGGATTAGAAAATCTTCATGGTTCCTTCCAGCTCTGACATTCCATGGCTGTCTGACTGAAAGTCAGCTCTCCCGCCTAGCTAGTTCCATCAGTCTAAAATGAGAGCCTCTCTCCTGTAATCCTAGCACTCTGGGAGGCCGATGTGGGTGGTTTACTTGAGCTCAGGAGTTCGAGATCAGCCTGAGCAAGAGCGAGACACTGTCTCTATTAAGGAAAAAAAAAAGAAAGAAAGAAAGAAAGAAAAACTAGGCGAGGGTTATGGCGCACTCTTATAGTCTCAGCTACTCAGGAGGCTGAGGCAAGAGGATCGCTCGAGCCCAAGAGTTTGAGGTTGCTGTGAGCTATGACTCCACAGAACTCTACTGAGGGCAACAGAAGGAGACTCTGTCTCAAAACAACAACAACAAAAAGAATTAGTGGCTCTCAATAGAGATGGTTGTGCTTCCACACAGAGCCAACCTAACTAAAGAGCTGCTGACATCCACAGGTAAGTTTTGATCTCTCTGCTACAACCTGCATATACTACATTTGAGTTGGCTCCTTTATGCTATACACATATTTTCTTAGTATTTCCCCCCCCCCATTTATTTAATTTGGCAAAAGTTTAATGCACACTTTCTATGTACGATTACTAACAACAATGTAGAACAGGGCATCGTCTCTGGGTCCAAAGACGCATAGATGATTCCATTATTCTTGTTCATTTTCTCTTTCTCTCTACCTCCACTTCTATGCATATACTTTTAGAGCTATAAAAGCAGTATGGAAAAAATAGGAGGAATTAGAATTATCTGAGCCCAGTCTAAAATACTATTTATCTTCAACAAAAGAATATGATAATAATTTGTATTGGCAAAGTATGCTCATTCAATTATGCACTTCAATAGTATAAAGGGTATTTCTCAACATATATTTTGAGGTCATTAATTTGCAATAAGGGGAACAATTTGGGAGGAGAAAAGATTACAAGGGCAAAACATTCCCCTGTGTAGAATCCTGATAAAGTCCTAGGATAAAAATCTGCGACTGTGTAAACAGCCTCTGGGAAAGTGAGATCATAGAATATTTTTGTTTAGTTTTTTCTTTCTTTGAGGATTTTGGGTTCTTATCCCTCCAAATTTTACTTCCGGACTTAATAATAATAACTACCACTTACTGAGTATATGTTGATACTAAATGCCAGGCACTTCAAATACATTATTAGTCATTATTAAAACAACTTTGTAATATAAATAGTATTTCCCTCACAGATATAAAAACTGAGGGTCAAGGAGGTGAAGTAACTGCCCTGACATAATTCAGACAGTGTGCGGAGTTGGAATTAAAACTCAGCTCTGTCTTTGTCTATGCTACATAAGTCCATAACTATTTTTTTGGTTCTCAAATCTCATTTCGCTTAAAAAATAAATAATCTTGCTTGAACACTTAGTGAGCCAGCAAGAAAAGCAACATACACTACGTATTCTGTCTTCACATAATGTTCATTACAATGAAAACAGGAGATGATTAAGATTTTTCTAAGTAGATCTGGGTATCTCTTCATATTTATTTGGACTGAGATGAATAAATTTCATCAAAGTAACAGGACGAGCTATTTGCTATGTGAGTATTTGGTGTTAATTGATCAGAAATGGAGAAGGTGTGTCACGACAACTCCAGCTGCGCGGTAGGATGCACGGTGTTCTACTGTCTATTCCGCTCTGCTGTTTTTCATTTTCCTGCACTTTGGACTTTTTGTTTTGTTTTTTATGAATTTAGTCACAGTTGGTTGTGTTTTGAACTTTGTAAAAATGTAATACTAAGGAAATTTGAAAAAGAAAGAAAATATTTTTGAAATGATGTCAAAATCAAATCTACCCCTCACTAATTTGATTTGCAGGAAATGGAGAACAAAGTATTGTAAGCAGAATGCTTTTAAATACATCCTAATTACTTCAATGTGCAAATGCATTGACTAAATCGAAGCATGCATTTAACACTTTACACTTCAATTGTGCTTATTCATCTAAGTTCTATAGATAGCAATTCCATAAAAAACAAGAGATAAACTTCATTACAGCCAGTCACCCCCAGTTACTGGGGGGGAAGCTATTGTTCTAAAGTTGGAGTTAAGCTCTCAGCTCAGTCCACTTTTAGACTAATGTAGATCATTAGTTCAAATAAAACAAATGACAGATAATTGATTATAACTACTTAGGTTTTCCCAATTGACTCTGCTTTCAAGTCTTCTCTTCTGCCTTCAGTGGGATGGAGCTGGGGCAAGGGCATGGAGGCAACACAGTTCCAGGTAGCAAAGCCATATAGCATTGAGCATGGCGAACCCTAACAAAGGATGCTAGAGGTGGTTTGTGATCAAAGCCGGGATGGAGTCATGATGTCAGCATTACTCAAAGCTTCATCAGGGACTGGCAGCACCATAATTACTTGGCAAGTATGTGAAAAAAACACACTTTAGGCTTTTACTCCACAGTGAAGTGAAGAGGTTGAATTAGCATATCTTGAGGTCATACTCAAAGGTCTCCATTTTTACACAAGCTTCCCAAGCAATTCTTATGCTACTAAAAAGCCCCCAAACATTGGCTTATGCACTTCACCTCTCTAATTCTATATCCAGTGAGAGTCCTGCTAATACACCTGTATGCTCTGTCCCTGTTGTCAAGACACATGTGCAAGTCCTGGGAGGCATTAACTCTAATAATAAGGCTTAGCTTGGCATGATGCTATTTGATAAAGGCTATGACCTAAGTATTATTATTCTTCCCATCTTTCAGATGAGAACACTGAAATTCAGAGAGATTTAGTAATGTTGTGGATGTCATACTAATAACTGAAGGAGCTCTTGAGAACTATACCTTTGTACCTTTGTACTTTAACTCTTACCCTTGCAGAAACATATGTTATTGAAAGATGTTTACTACTAGAGATGTCCATAATTGGTGATATTACTATTCTAAAGGAAAATTCTAAAATGCTAGTAAGATTAATTTTATAATAAAACATAATGGTGTAAACATTTGTATCCAAAGTATTTTCTCCATAGTATTTTATAGAGACTAATATCATTGACTACTAAGCCACGAATCTTTCATTCATTTGTTCAGCAATCATGCACTTTGCCAGAATCTGAGGTAAGAAAGATGTACATCGGCTATAGTCTCTGTCTTCACTAGAATTACAGCTCTGAAAAACAGAGGAGCTTGTGCATCAATAGTGCTGTGTTAACTCCTATAGTCAGTGAAGGCCATAGTGGGAGAGAGTGGTTCATTCTCCTGAAAGAACAGAAAGAAGATGAGGTCTGGAAATTTTTGGTTACTCTAGCACTGTGCCATTGGGTAAGGTAAGAAATTCAAATTTTAAAGAAGATTACATTTTTACTTGTACAGTTAGAAAAGGGCAGACTAAGTTACTTGTATATTTTGAGCTGATTAAACTTTATCTGGTTCATTCTTTCTGGCATCCAACTGGGTTTCTTTTTTGGCTAAATTTCTGGGTTCAGAGCCAAGTAAGTTGTTATGTTTATTCATTCTTACATGGAGCAGCTGAGATTCTATTCTTGTGATGGGTACCTAATAAATTTTATTAGTAGTACTTTATTTCACCCAATAAAAATAATTTTGCCATGACATATTGACTGTGTCTTTTATTTTTATTTATTTCAATTATTCAAAATGTTACTAGACTGATAAATTTTATAATAAGAGACATTTAGAAATTAAAAACAATTGAAAATATAAAGAACGATCTAGATTCTTTCCTGGTGATAAGAGAAGATGATCTCATATACACATACAGGTGGTTTGAGCATACTAATGCCAGACTGAAGAAAATGAGATTCTAGAACATCAAAGTACAGGGTAATCACCTACAGCAAAGGTACGAGGATCCAAAAAAGAAAAAGAGAAACTCAAAAACACTGGGCCATAGAAAGAATAGGATAAGATCTGGATTGGGGAAACTAAAAATCTATATCCCTGTATTTCAGAAACTGGATAAATTAGAATTAGACATGGATTCTTTCCTTAAGTTGAACTGCTTTCAAATTTGAGATTCAATATGTAGATTATTTGCTATTAGTCTAAAACTTTTATTTTTCTAGTAATTAGAATATTTTTACAGCATTTAGAAAATTAAAGAAAAAGAAGAAATAAAATAATACTTAATTCCAGCACACAGAGATAACTGTTGTTTATTTTTAATGTATTCTCTTCTATCATAACCAAAAACTTTCATTTTTATATTTGGGATCATGTTAGGCATATGAGTTTATTTGTTCCTTTTGGACCAGGTATTTTTAATTCCACTATCTCATAAATATTTCATAATAAAAAGTTCTTTAAAATATCATTCAGAACTATATAATTTAATACATCTAATACATAGCAATACATATGAATATTCCATAATTGGCTTAATGATTTCTCTGATTTTTGCAATTTAAGATTGTTTTTCTTTTATTAATAACATTGTGATACACATCTTTATAAATAAATCATTGTCTGAGATTCTATCTCCTATGGACTGATGATCTGAAGTGAAATTACTGGGCAAAAGGATAAAAAAAGCATTTCTAAAGAAAGGTTATTGATAACATAATGCCATATTACTTTGCAGAAATCATGTCAGTGCAAATTTCTTCACCATCACTATATGAGTGCCAATTTTACTGTTTACTTAGCAGCATTGAGAATTTTTATATTTTCTATATATATAGAAAATACAAAAAATACATGAATTCGTATTATTTCATAAATGTTTTTCAGTCTTTGATTGCTAGTGAGTTACAATACTTTTTCATAGGTTTATTAGACATTTATATTTCCTCTTTCATTATTTTTCATTTTATATCCTTTTTAGCTGTTATTTTTGAATTAACATGTATCTTAGTTATCTTTGTATCGGTTGCTTCTACTTTATATTTGCTTATATCATCATAATCTTAACTCATTCTGACCCATGGCATCATGTCTGGCTGCTTCATATTCCATATTTCTTCTGTTTTGATGCACTTTGTGCCCTAATGTCCAAAAGTGTTTTTGCAAATAATGGTTTCATCTTGTCAATCCTGATCAAGGACCTATAATAGTTCCTGGTTATTTATTTATCTTCTAAATTCAATTGGCCTGTTTAAGGTAAAATCCATCCCAGTCTTGGCTATTTCCTCTAAGTTCTGTTAAATAACTTAAGTTATTGCTATATGGAACCTATGTAAGTTGAGTTTTCATATGTGGGTATTTTTACATAATAGACAATGCAGCATACTGTATAGGGCTTTATAAAAAAAGCATCAGTCCCAATGTTCTGTTTATGAATGAAGAAGTGGTCCATAGAATGCAATGAATCACCCATGGTCATACAGCCAGTTGAAGACAGAACTGGTACTAGAATCCAACTTTCTTGATTCCCAGTTCAATACTGTTTAAACAGAGAATAAAAATCACTTCTGTAATTTGAAAAATAGAAAAAGGTAGGAAGACAGTTTAATTTCATTCTGTTGTTATGTATAAAAGATGGCTAAAATCATGACAAATAGAAGGCTTGAGTGTCCTTATGACACAAATAATATGTACTTATAAATTGATCAAATGTGTCACTAAAATTTCTATAAAATTTGCACATCAGCAAAAGATGCAGTTTGTTTACCTTTTGCTTTTATTCTTGCAAATATATATTATGTTATTTAATCTTCTTTGCTACAACAGAAGAACAGTGTTTTTATTGTAGTGTGTTATAGTTCTTTACTAAGTTTCTTAGTAATATCAATAAAAGATCCAATTTTTACAACAAATTCATATAAAAAATTTCTTTTGACTATATTTTTGTACTTTAAGAACTACCCATGAAAAATAAAACAATAGGAACTACTTCAAAATGTCTCTATTTAAATAGCAAACAACATAAACTATACTGGAAGAATATAGCAGTTAATCATTTAATATGATACAAATATTGCTATTCATATTCAAGACTCTCACAATGTTTGCCAAATGAAAACTTAACAGTAGTTACTGATATGAAAATTGGAGTTGCCAAATACATTTATTATTTGTGGGGTACCATAGGGCAGAAGGAACAAATGTAGAAATAGCCATAAATAGGGCTAACTTCGATGTAAGCTCACTGAATGCAAAGGGTTGGTTCACAAAGACTATGTGTACCTAAAAAAAGAATTGAGAGGATTTATTAAACTATATAATCGCTCAAGAGTTTATAAAATCTAATGTTTAAATGAAATGGTGGGTTATCCAGCTTCACAGGGAGACTCCAAAGAGATTTCAGCTATGTTTTCTTTCTCTTAGTGCATGAAACAGGTCTAATCATTTTACATTCAACAGATATTTATTAATCACCTACTTTGTTCTAGAAGCTCTCTAATACCCAAAATATGTGACTCAGATTTTCATTATTATCCTAATACTGTATTATAAAAATTAATAATAACATATGTCTGATGATAAACATAAAAAACCAGGTGATGGGGGAGGGAGATAAAGAGCATCCTAAATTTCTTATTTTATACAGTATATTATTTCATTGATGATATTAAAAAATATCTCTCAATGTAACAGTAATCATTATTAAAAGAATAAACTATGCATTAAAACTTTGCTAGATTGATAATAAAATATCAAAAGAGAAAGATAAAGAATGAGAAGGTGAGGGAAATAAGACCAAGGAAGTATAAAGACACAGAAAAATATTTAAAAAGATTTCTGAGGTAGGACCAAATATATTTTTTACAAAAATAAATATTAGTTAATTCAGTTAATGTATTAAAAATAAATACCATAGTATCAGTTTTTTCAAAAACCCACGGAGTTTAATCATAGGAGAGTAGTTTAAGGACATTAGTTTTGGTAGAAGAGAAAACAGGATTCAAATGTGATGTGTGTTTTTCCATTCCTGAGATACCTTGACACCATTCTATGATGGGCAAACTGAAAGCCTTGACTTAATTAAGTATGATACAAGCCATCCATGTAACAAAAACATTTGTATGCCCTTAAAATTTGGAAGTGAAAAACCAACCAATAAACAAAAACCCCACAAATGTTGAGCTTGCCATTATACTAGCTATAATATCTTTCCTATGGGGGAATTTATTTAGTCTATCTGCCTCAACTTTCAACTATGTAAAATGAAAATAAGAACAAGTGATTGTACAAAGGAATGGGAAAAAAAAAAACATATATAAAGCTTAGTGCCAAGCATAACTGAACATTTTAATAACTGTAATATAATATTATTTATTTTAAATGATATATCTAAATAAAAAGTAAAAATGAAAGGAGTGTTATTGTCCAAGATATATTGTTAGATAACTGAAGAAATCTGATTAAATATAAAATGAGAAGACCATAGAAACAGAGCCAGTCTCAAGAAGAAGATGATCATTTAAACAAAGAAGCTAAAAGGAGCAAATGGTGCCAGAGCCAAAGGCCTATTGAAATCTGGATCCAGAAACACAAAGAGGGGACTGGAAGTCTAACTCTTGGGAGTGAAGAGGTTGAAAGGCTCCCTATGAAGTGGCAGACCTGAGCCTGGCTTCCTACCTGAGGAAGATGCTGCAAACAGTTAGTCAACTGATGCCTGCAGCAATAGATCATATAAGGCTACAGGACCTAAGATGCAAATGAAGAGATGACAGGCTTATCACAAAATATTCTTATAGCAAGGAAGCTGACAGCTACCCTTCTAAGATCTGGATTGAAAGTAGGAACCCTGGGATCCAGATAGAATCAACTATGAAGCCATTAGTTAAGAACACGTGAACAAAGAAAAAAAAAAAGAGAAGGAAAAGCAGGAGATGAGACAAAAATGCCTTAAGACCAACATTGCACTACAAAACAAAATTCTAAAATGTAGCAAGAACTCTAGTGCTAAGAAAAACAAATGAGCAACAAAATCAATAATTGCAATATTCATTCCAGATAAATTCAACTTGATGACTATCCTCTCCTGGTTTGAAAAGTTTCAGCACAGGATCTGCAGTCATTCTAATACTCTTCCCCTTGTAGGGTATGATTTTCTTCTGGTAGCTTGCAGGATTTTCTCCTTCATATTAACTTCGGTGAAGTTAATTACAATGTGTCTAGAAGATGCTTTATTTGGGTTGAGTTGTGCTAGGGTTCTGAAACTGCTATCAGAATTTCAGTATCTCTTACCATGCTTGGGAAGTTCTCCTCAATTATCTCTTGGAGTAGAGTATCTGTGCCTTTTGGACCATCCTCTTCTCCTTCAGGGATTCCTATAAGGTGAATGTTTGCTCTTTTGGAGTGGTCCCACAGTTCTCTTAGGGAATGATCCGATTTTGCCCTCCACTTCATTTCCTCTATGAGTGTTTCATAGCATTCAAAAGCTTTGTCTTCAATGTCAGAGATCCTTTCTTCTGTCTGCCCCACTCTGTTACTGAAGGATTCTACTGTATTTCTAAGATCTTTGAGGGCTACAAGTTTTTGCCTCAATGTGTCAAAATCTTTGGTGATTTTTGTCTTTGAATTCATTGAATTCTTGAGAGAACTTTTTAATTGCTCCTTGAATTCTAATTCCTCTTTACCTCCATTCTGTTAATCTTATTTGCAATCCAAATTCCGAATTCAATTTCTGACATCTCAGCCATTTGTTTATGAATGGGATCTTCTGTTGTGTCTCCTTTGTCATTCTTTGGATGAGTTGATCTACTCTGAATATTCATGTTGCCAAAGTTTTTCTGCTGATCCACCCCATGATTATTTTTCACCATTTGGCTAGAGAAGCTGG
>NW_003852517.1:4028501-4038698 GCF_000181295.1 Otolemur garnettii
ATAACTAAGAAAATGACACGAAGGCTATGTTAACCAGTTTGATGGAAGTGTTTTGGATTGTGTGTGAAAACCCCACACTGTACCCCGGAAGTGCATTAATGTACATAGTTACCATTCAATAAAAAAAAAAAAAAAGAGTTCAAAATCAATTGTCCTGGTCAACACAAACACCAATCAGGTGGGAGAGTTCAAAAGGTCTTCAGCATCTAACTCCAGTAAGAGTGGCTTACATAACAAAATTACAAAACTACAGATGTTGGCATAGATGTGGAGAAAAGGGAATACTTCTGCACTGCTGGTGGGAATGCAAGCTAATACGTCCCTTTTGGAAAGAAGTATGGAGAATATTCAGGCATCTAAAAGTAGACCTGCTGTTTGATCCTGCAATTCCCCTACTAGGTGTATATCCAAAAGGCCAAAAATCACTCCATATATTTGCACCAGATTGTCTGGTGCAGCCCAATTCATAATAGCCAAGTCATGGAAGAAGCCCAAGTGCCCACTGACCCATGAATGGATTAACAAATTGTGGTATATGTATACCATGGAATATTAGGTAGCTGTAAAAAAGATGGAGACTTTACCTCTTTTATGTTTACATAGATGGAACTGGAACATATCTTACTTAGTAAAGTACCTCAAGAATGGAAGAAGAAATATCCAATGTACTCAAAACTATTATGAAACCAATTTACAATCACTCACACTTTCATATGAAGAATAGATCACATCAATGGCCCAGGATGGACAAGGGAGGGAGTGGGATGGGAAGGTAGGGGGGAGGTCAGACCAAGGGAGGATGAATGGTGGGATCAAACCTATGGTGCATAATGCAAGGGTACATGTCAGATCTATTAAGTACAGAGTATATATGTCTTAACACAGTAATTAAGTAAATGAGATAAGGTATATATTAATCAGGGTGATGTAGATGCTCCTAATTCTATATGAAATGAGCATGTTGTACCCCATAAATGTATTAATGTATACATGATCTATGTGTTTATGATTTAATAAAAAAAAGAAAGTTAAAAAAAATAAATTCAACTCAATAACATTATCTAACAATGGCCTCAGGATGCATATTTTTGAAATGCTCAGAGATAATCAAACCTATGAAAAATAAGAAAATTTTAAATAAAAACATACAGCAATAAAATAAAAACAGGTGAAAAAGATTTAAACATCAGTAAAAAGTCTTAATTAAAAATACATTCATTAATGTAGAAGTACAATAAATGGGATGAGACGAGGCAACTTCAATGGGAGAACTGAGTGAACTGGAAGATAATGTTAAAGAATTCACTATAAAAATAATCACAGGTAGTAAAATTAAGTTTTAGAAAATGAAATAGCAGTTGAGATAGGGTAACCTATTAGGACACACCAACATAAATCTTACAAGAATTCTAGAAAAAGAAAATATAGGCCATGACAAAGAAATATTAAGAAAAAGATAATACCTAAGGATTTTTTAGAATTGGAATCCTGAGATTAATAAGTATATTTTGAGTTCATTTGATAATTCAAAATAAATTCATATTCAAATACATTTCAGAGAAGAAGAAAGAAACAGATTACCTATAGAGATGAAAATAGTTTGATAGCAGATTTCTCTTAATTAAGAATAGTTTACGGAACAATAGTATAAGATTTAAGTGAATTATATCTCTAAAATGCCAAGAAAAAAATACCCCTAAAATTGTTATTTGGAGTACAAGGCAAAAATAAAAGCATTTTTAAATATCTAGAAAATGTACTACCCAGGGCCTTAACTAAAGAATCACTAAAAAATGTAATTCAATAATAAGAAAGAGGAACCCAGAAAGGAAGTCATAGGATCTACGAATAATGGTGGTTATAGTAATACCTCAAATATGTTCATTAATATAATTAAGTATTGAGTTTAAAAGTCAGTGATAACTGCTTTTGTATTTGCTTGAAAATAAGTAAAACTAGAACTTCATTCAACAATTATAATGACATGGTGATACGTAATAAGTAGATTAAAATGCTAGGTACTTTTTTTACATTAAAGAAAATGCTGGAAATATTAAAAAGGTTTTTTTAAGAAAAATATATAGTTAAGTACATGCATAAAAATTTTAGAATGAACACCAAAGAAACAGACAGCCATCTACAGATTTTAAGGCCTGCAGTAAAAACTGAAATTTCAAGCCCACAAAAGAAATTTCATAAAACAATTTTTAATTAAAACCATATAAAAATATAACAATACAATAATGCAATTAAGTTTAGAATCACTAATAAAAATAGAGCAAATAAATGTAAAAAGTAAAAATACAGATTTCTAAACAACTCATGAGTTAAAAATAAATCTAAATAAACATTAAAGATATTTAAAATTGAACAAAACCACATATGAAAAGATGATATGCAGCTAATGACAAACCTGGAAAAAAATTTGGAGCCTGAAATTTATTTAAAAAAAATAAAATAATATTGAAATTAAATTAGTAATAATTCAAGAATCTAGAAAAAAGGAAAATGACCTAAACCTTTAACAAAGTAAAAGGGGAAAAAAATAATGCTAATGGTGATAAAATCAGAAAGTAATGACACAGAGTCAAAAAAAAAAAAAAAAGAGGTAGATAAGCAAAACCAAAAGTGACCTTTTGAAAAAAATAAATGAAATAAGAAAAGACTCAAATAAATAATACTTGGGATAAGAGGGGGGTAATTTAAGATAAAAAATTAAAAATCATTAGACTATATAATAACTTTATGCAAATATATTTGAAAGTATGGATAAACTGTAAACCATATATTTTTCTAAAATATTTTTTCTAAAAAATAATTTCCAAAAGTTGACTAGAGAAGGAATATAAAAACTGAAAAAAAGCAATAACCATGGAAGAAACTAAACAGATAATCAAAGCCCACTGACAAAAAGTACCCATCCAGGTGATTTTATATAAGTTTAACCAAATATTAAGAACAGAGAATCCCTATAATGTAAAAATGATTTCAGAAAGAGAAAAGAAATTTACTCAATTTATCTTATGAGGTTAGTATCATCTTGACAGGAAAATTATAATATTTTAAAAAATGAAAATTAAAGGATAATCTCCCATGCAAAGATATTACACAAAATATCAGCAAATTAAACTCAATGGTGGATTAAAAATATACCAAAACTAAGTAGAATTTTTCCCAGGAATGTCAGATATGGTTAATATCACAAAATATATTGACATCATATAAAATATTAGTATATTAGTGAGAAATTTTATTATATCTTTGACACAAAAATGCATTAGGTAAAATTTCCAGATTGAGCATGAAAATAAAACCTGTGTACCCCCTTCAGAAATTTAACAAAGTAAATAAAAAGAGCAATATATTATAAAAAATTTCCAGATTTATTTATGTTTTTGATTAAAAATGCTTAGCAAACTACAAATAGATAATAGTAAATTCTTTAAACAATAATTCTGAATTATCAAAACTAGAAGCAAATACCACATTTCCAAAACATTTCCGTTAAAGTAAGAAACAGAAAAGATATTTTTAACACATTAACTGCCATGTGAATTTATGAACTATTTTTAAAGGTCTCACATTATATTTTGTATTAGTAATTTTCAAATGTTTATATTACTTTTTATTGATACATGTTTTAGCATCGTTTTGATTTCAAAGCTTTTGTTCTGTTTTTGTAATAAAACACTGTAGGCCCAAGGAAAAATTTTCTTTTTATGTGTGTGGCAGTCAAAGTGTTAATACCAGTACTTGTATTTCAAACTATATAGAATAAAGTTTAGTAATGAAATATAACAGGAAAAAGAAATCAAACATTTAAGAAGTGGAATTTAAGAGAAAAGTTTTCACTATTCACTGATGATATACACGTTGATGTAGAAAACTGAAAAGAATTACCAGTTTACCTGTTAAAAGTAGTAATAGAGTTCAGCAAAATTGCTAAATATATGCCAATAATAACACATGAAGAATGAAACTGAAAACAGATCTGCAATATCAGCACAAGTTATATGATAATAGATTTAACAGAATAGGTCCTAAGAATCTAAGTTATATGAGAAGAAATTTAACAAAATAGATGTAAGACCTTTATGATGAAATTTATGAAATTTTCATGTTAAAGAACATATAGGAAGATGACAGAGAGATACAGTACATTAGCTGGCAGAAAGACCTTATTATAAGCATGTCGGTTCTCCCCAGATTATTCAGATATTCATTAATATATAATGTAATTACAAATAAAATTTAGCAGTGCTTTTGCCAAACTTGAACAATGAGCCCTAAAATTTATACTGAATAGCAAAAGGTGAAGAGGCATTAAAAGACTTTTAAGGAGGAACAGGTAGAGACAACATTTTACCAAATAATAGGAATATTATAAAGCTATGGTAATTAAAGCATTATGGTATTACCACAAGGACAGAAAAACAAAGATCCTAAAATCAGTGATGTAGATGAAAGATAGCCTTACACATTAGTCAGTAAAGGAGGACTAATTTGCTAAATGGTGCTGTGATTACCCATGTGGAAAAAGAATAAAATAGGGTGCATGTAAGATGCCATAAACCAGAACAAATTCCAGGAAGATGAGAGTCTAAATGTAAAAGACAAACTTGAAAACTATTTGGAAAAAAATGTAAGGCTTATTTTTGACCTTGGCATATGAAATGGCCATTCTTAAATGACATAAAAACACAAACCATAAAGGAAACTATCAATGAACTTTACTGCATTAACACTAGAAGCTGAAGCTTTTTAAAAATAAATGCTATTAAAGAAATGGCTAAAAGAAAACTACAAAATGGGAAAAAACTATTTTTAATCTCTACGTTACGAAAGATGAGAATCCAGAATATAACAATAGCAAAATCACCAAAAACAAAAACTCTTCCAAAAGAACAACAGCAAAACAAATAACCCAATAGACTGATGGGGTGAAATAGGCAACACACAAGGGAAAATCCCAACCACTTATACATTTTAAAATATTTAAATGAGATATCATATAAATCCCCATCATACTGCTGTAAAATTTAAAAAAATCTGACCATTTCAAATGTTATAAGTATGTGGACACACTCTTACAGATTGCTACTGAAAATATAAATCAGTATACACAGGTAAGAGAAATTTTACTATACCTAGTAAAGTCCAAAATGCATATTTCTTAAAACTTAGCAACTCTATCTCTATGCATATGCTATGTACATGTATAAAAAATGTTAAGTGGGAATTCTTCCTCTGTGTATAAGCATGTATAAAAATGTTAATTGTGCTGTTGTTTGTGATTGTGAAACATTGGAAATAATGTCTAACAATGAAACAATCAGTAAATTTTAGTGATATGGATAGAAGGGTAGATTTTATATAAACCATTTATTATATATGATGATAAAAGGCATCATATATATGTGATAATTAAGGTCATCATAAATAATGTATTTGACAATTGAGATCATATATATTATGTGTGATGATAGAGGTAAGAATGGCTTTTGCTTGTTTTTAACATTTGCTTAAAACTATGGACAATATCAATTGCGAGGGGGCATGAGAGGGAGTATTCCTGGGTACTGTAAACACTCCTCGACTTGGACTGGGTGTTGTCACATGGATAGGTATGTACACTCATCCAATTATATACTTGATTTGTCTAATTCACTACATAATATATGAAATGTATAATTTAGTAATAAAAGATAAAAACAGGGTCAGAAATAAATGTTATAAATTATTACATTTTCTTTAATCTGGATTCTGAATTATTATATGCTATGTTATTCTCCATACTTTCATATGTTTGAAATATTTTACATTAAAAATTGTATAAAAAACCACTCCACTGTTTTTACTAACTAGAATTAATCAAGGTAAAGGAAAGTGCTAGTATCATCTTCTCCTCATTGTCTCTGACAATAGATTCCAGTGTTGCAGAAATTCATAAGCACATCACAGCCAAATGCACTTCAACAAAAGTGATAATTTCGTTGAATCAAAAGCAAAACTTTTTTTTTTTTGAGACTGAGACTCTGTAGAACGCCCTCAGTAGAGTACCATGGCGTCCCAGCTCATAGCAACCTCCGACTTTTAGGCTTAAGGGATTATTTTGCCTCAGCCTCCCAAATAGGTAGGACCATGGGTGCCCACCACAGTGCCTGGCTATGTTTTCTTTCTTTTTTTTTTTTTTTTTTTTTGCAGTTTTTGGCCGGGACCGAGTTTGAACCCACCACCTTCGGTATATGGGGCTGGCACCCTACTCCTTTGAGCCACAGGTGCCGCCCCAATGCCCTGCTATTTTTTGTTGTAGTTGTCATTGTTGTTTAGCAGGCTTGGGCTGGGTTCGAACCCACCAGCCTCAGTGTATCTGGTGGCACCCTAACCTCTGAGCTACAAGCGCCAAGCCAAAAGGAAAACTTTGAATTCATTTCTTGACTATGTGTAGACTCTCAGGCTTTCTTAAGTAAGTGACCAGAGGCATATATTGTTGATAAAGAAAGATGTTACCAATGCATAAAGATCATCCATTTAGATTTTTCAACTGAAAAAGTGGGGATGTATTTTCAAGGACTTTTTTGATGTGAATCAACAGGTGATTTTTGATCAATATTTGCTATTTGCTTTTTCTGGTTTCAGAAAAGAAAAAAAGACAATGCCTTTTCAATGTTGCATTTCAAGCCACCCATATAGAAAGTAAGGTTTTATTCCAGACAATTCTCTTTGTCTTACATACAATGTGGAGGAAAAATGCCAGCCACTGTACTCTCACCACCAACCATGGTACGTAGTACAGCTGTTTGGAAAATGCAAAAATGGAGAAATAAAACAAAAAACAAGTTTTAAAACAAGTTTTGCATAAAAGAAAAATAGAGTTTATAATTATCAAAGCTTCCAGAAGGTAAATACATATTTTATTTTTTCTCCTATTTTAAAACAAACACAAACATTGATTTTTTGATTTAACGAGTGTTTTGTTGAAACTAAGAGTTACAAGGACCAACTCTAACATGGCTAAAAGTAGGAATAAAAACCAGATTTCCTTTAATCTGATAAAAGGTTTTTTTAAATCTCTAAGAATGTTAGAGTATGACCTACTTAAATGAATACTTGTTAAAGAAAGAGACCCATTTAGAAAACACTGTTCAGGTATCAAAATAGGAATGAAGCAAGTGTCCCTTTGAAATCTAGTTAAGAGAAAGAAACTAATGGAAATAATAAAAATTCTTTACATTACTCAGTTAAAACATAGCTCTGAAAGAAATGTCTTCAACCTGTTCAAATGTATATTTCTTAGTTATTACAACAGCAAATACTTTATTAGCACTTTTAAGCACTGCAATGTAAATTATTAAAATGGGACTATCTTTGGTTAAAAGAAAGGTATAAAAAAAAGTAACATAATCACCAAAGAAAGCACTGCCTGAATTTAAAGTCAAACCTTCCTTCTAGGCCTACCTCTGCCACAATCTTCTTACACATCTGGTTCATTTCATTAAACACCTTTGAGTCTCAACATCCCACCTCTAAAGTATGAATGTGGCATCAAGTAGTAGCCAGACTGTGCAACTTCTTTCTACCTACTTCGGCATAAGGGGATTTCCCCCCATTTCTTACTTTCTTAAAATAAACAATCGTACAAGCAAGCAAATAAATACTGAAAACATACACTGATTAGCTGTGTCTCTGAATAGGAAGAGAGATTTTTTTTTTTTGCCATCATCTATTCCCTAACGCATGTTCAAAAAGAGTGCCCCCATAAAATAAAAATTATTTTTTTCTGAATCAAAACTAGCAAATCATTTTCTTGCCATTTATGTTCTATTAAGAAAGAAAAGATAAAACGGTTATAGAAATCCTAGTAGGAACTTTACAAAACAGAAGAAAAAGTCAGTGACACCATTTAAAATTCAAATTGTTCATGTATTTTCTTTTTCAGAAACTATAAATGTGTCGTTAAACTGTCTTCACTTCCTTCTCCAGGGACAATATCCCTAAGTCTGTAAAAACAAAAAAAAAAAAGACGGTCTTCTCACACCTTTCCCACCTGTCCTCTGAGTAGCTGCTCCACAAAGCTGAGGTATAGATTACAGTATGAGATACTTGGAGGGCAGTAAAATCTTTCATCTGAGAGACGGTACTGTGTTGAATATGTCAAGTCTAAAAAAAAGTTAAACCCATTACTTTGGCAAGACATGTGGCTGTCATGGCTGAAGAAGGATAATCATTTTTACACAAGACTTTTTAAAATTAAGCCTGACAATGTAAGTTTTTCATGTCAATATTTAAATAAGACAAGACAGTATCAATACACCCTTAACAGACCTGAAGGGTCTACAAAGAATACGAGGCACCTGACACCTCGGTGAACAAGAGAAGCTTAGTTTTATGGAAAGGTCAAAATCCTCAGGCAAATGCTCCATTGCTCCCAGTGCTGCTATCCTTGTGGCATCTACTGCGAGTACAACAGATAAAGCCCCTAGTACAGGCTCTGGCTAGACTCTGTATGCGGATAAGGCTGGGATCCACTGGGCTTCATACCCTGGGAACACCAAGGGTGGGCCCTGAGGGGAGGAGGATTACTCAAACAGAAAGTTTCAGAAGTTGCACAGTGTACGAGCACTCTCTGCTGGCAGCTGAGGTTGGAGATGAGCTAATGGTATCTTAGGGAAGGCTGCCTAAAGCTTCTGAGAGAAAGCTAATGAAGATACGGTGCTTTTCAGGAGACAGGAGTATGACTCTGACTAGGTTTGGATACATGGAGGGGTCTACCAGTAGGAGGAACAAAAACCATAGGCATAGCTGACTAAAAAATATTTATTTAAGGCTCCTGCTATAAACATTCTATAAAACATACACAGGTGTGTGCACACAGTGTATGTGGTAGAGGGGATGCAGGAGTAAACAAATTTCTATGCAATTCATTTATCCCTGCAAGAACAATCTTTGGAACAGTCCAATGTGTTCATAACATTTATCTTTTACCAAAAATCCCATCCATAACTTAAATGGAACTGCCTGGTACGCCAACGGTACCACCATCCCTAAGCCCTCAATTGGTGGTCCTTGAACAGGCCTGGGGCAACATTCCTGGTTTCATCCCAGTCCTTTGCTCTGTTACACGGTTCTTCCATATAATAAAACAAAGGTCAAAATGGCAGCCTGCTACAAAGTAGCAGTATTTCAGTTGTCAGAATAACTTGCTTGTCATCGACTTGTTAATGCAATAGTCAAACATTTCTTTGACATGTACAGTATCAGCTAATTTCAGCAGATAAAGGGTCTAGAACAAGAAGATGCTGCAGATGCTTTAACTCAGAGGAAGGCTTAGCAGAGCCAAAACGTCAGCAGGGCCTGTTTGTTCCTTACTTTCCATCGGGCTCTGTGAAAGAAATGTTAGATTACTGCAATGACAAGTTTGTGACAAGCAAGTCATTTGTGCAACTGGTGCGCTCCTGTTTTTATCTGTTTACCATTCAGACTTGTGAATGCCATTTCAAGCACTTACAGGATTTCTGGCTCCCATTAAGGGGAAATGGTTCCTCCATGTTTAGAATTTTCTGCCTCAAAGAGAATTACTAAGCAATTATTTATTCCTGTGGTCGCAGTGTCATACAAAAGCACTCTCGAGTTGTTTGGTTGGACTCTGAATCATGAAATGGAGTCCTGAGGACTGGATAGCTTGGAGCATCAAAAATTTCTCATCTAGTTTATTGGAATGACAACAAAGCAAGCCTGTGAGAGTCAATAAAATTGCGGCCAGCTTGAAATACCTTGCTCCTTTGCTCCAGGATCATGTATCAAGGCCATATGCTTCAAGGCAGATAAACTCACTTGTAACGAGTGGATCCTGAGAAGCTGAGGCCCTGCTATGTCACACACTGACATGTGATCTAGCATCCGATAGTTTTGGTGACAAGTACCGTTTGAGCTGTTGAGAAAGGAATTTACACCGCTGTCTCTCTATATTCTGTGGGCCAAAAGAGACCCAGAAAATACTTTAACTGTGGGGTTAAAGTAATATCATAATATAAAATTAACACTTAAGATCATCCTCACCAGGAGGATGGAGACCCTAGCAGATCTGGGAATAAGAATCCAAGGTCCTCTCATTAGATTCTTTATCTGAGGTCACTGAGTGACTTCTGGCAAGCTGGTTTTTACCTCCTGGGAGGAGGGTAAAAAATCATACTTATT
>NW_003852517.1:4038958-4098929 GCF_000181295.1 Otolemur garnettii
TGGAGCCAATCATACTTGTTCTTTGCTCACCTGCCCTAAATGCTCTCAGGGTTAACATTAGGAAAGATGAAGAATGCCTTGAGAACTCAAAGACAAGAATGGTACCCTCTCAATGTCATGTATTCTTTTTATGATTTTTAGTTTTTGTCCAAAGTTGGTACTGACTTTATAAATAATTCTAGGCATAACATACCCTTAAGAACACAGCAGAATGAGGCTTTGGCACAGGGACACAGACGCTCAGAATATCTGGGGAAGCAGGTCGAAGCTGGAATGGGGTAGGATGGCAAGGGGGAGACAGAACATAATGATGTAAAATGAGGCAGAGCTTGGAAACGGTGACTGGAGAATGTTACAGAAAATGATAGGAGTCCTCAGAGAATAAAAATTTCTAATAGTCCTTTGCCAGACACCACATGCATTACACAATTTGCAGGTATCATTTAATCTTTACAACTGGTTGATGGTACAACTGTCTCAATTTGTTTTTTCAGATGTGGGAACTAAAACTTAGGAATTGAAATCTTTTTTCATAAATACCTAAGTCACAGAGATTTGAAACTAGTTTTACTCACTCCGCAGTCCATACACTCTTAACTACTGAAGAACTAAAGTCACTTCCACAGCCTTCAGAAGGCTTCTCTCTCTGGCTTACTGGAAAATATTTCAATCTATAAATTTAGAAACTCAAGAGTTTGATATAAAGGAGCCAGTGAAAAGCTTCTGGCTCTAGCTGTGTTGACATCCTTCTTAGGCCTCCAAGAAAGCTGAGCTTCATCAAGATGTCATTTTTCCCCTTAGGCCTGACCTATTCCTACTTTAATGCGTTGGATAAGAGGTAAGTGACTCTAACCTAATCACATATCTCTGTGTGTGAATGGGGGTGTCTGGCTGTGCCAACTCCTTTCACTCTGTTTGTGTGTATAGCCTTTAGTTCATCCTACTCTTTGCTCCTGTATTACCTCCAGGGAGCCTTCTTTTGTCACTTGTCTGCTACTCTTTTTAGGTGGGGGGAAGGGGTGGACATCTTTCTTACCATGACAAGGATCACTGAAACAGTCTCAACTTCCAACTTTGTGCAGAATGTATCCTTTGTTCAGTCTTCTGCTTTGTTTCTCTTTAATGATAGCTTTGCCACAAGTCCTATTCGTATGTAGCTCAGAGCTATGCAAATCAAACTAGTAAGCAAGAATTTGCAGCTACTCCATCTTAAAATGAATATGTGTCCAAGCGGTGGAAACCTAAGTGAGGCATGTCTCCTGAATATTACATGTCTAATGGCTGTTTTCCATGTATGTGTGATCTGCATAAAATTCCCTGGCCTCTTTTTAGTAGGTGTTCAGAGTGGGTAACAGGGTTTGCTTGTGCAAACCATCTCTTTTTAAAATAGTATTTCTACAATTTTTACTTGTGGTGGTTTATCAAACACAGAATTCTTAAAAGCCACTTGTCTGAAGAATGGTCGGATCACAGGGCAGTGATGTGGTAAAGGACATGAAGTAACCTGTGGTCTGAATCTTGACCTAATGCCTGTGTCTGCTGACAGTGGCCATTCAACTGCTGTTGACCACCACCCAGGGATGGGACTCTCGTCCTCACAGGCAGCTCCTTCCACTGTTTGTATAGAATGTCCTTCCTCATACTGAATCTTACCTCGTCCTTCTAAAATTTCCCCCATTGCTTCTGTTCTTTCTTACCCTACCTTTCGGTTCTAGGGAGCTTCAGGGAATTATTAGTTTAGTGGCTTAATTAATGACAACTCTTGTACGTATTATATACCAACAACTGGGTTTAGATCGTCTTGCCTTGTTTCTTTCTTTTTACTCAACGTAATTTAAATTTCCACTCTACCCTTCTGACAAGCCCAGGAGAAAGAAAGTCTGTCAAATCCGTTTCTCATTTCCATTTGGAAGTAGGTAATACTTGTGGCAAAGCATTCTTAATCTCTTTGATTTTCTGTCCTACTTTGTGGAAAATTTTGCCTGACAACCTCAGGCAGATTTGATTGATATGGCTATTTATAGGATGACCATATAATTTATTGTCCAAACAGAGACACATTTGAGGGTGAAAGGGCCTTATGAATAATCATACCAAGACTACAGGTTTAAGCCAGAACTGTCCCGGGCAAACAGCAACTTGCACAATACCTTCATTGCAATACCTATATTTTTGCACAGCAATTACCTATTTTCATGTCTGCTTTTCCCAAAAATCTGTGAGCACTCTTTAGCAACAGGAATGTACCTGTATAAGTTCAGTTCCTAGAAAAGTACCTGGCAGGCAGAACTTAGTTGGTGTATGAGTACGTGTGTTTATCTGTGAGCATGTTTATGTATATATGTAGTATTTAAGCTGAGGATATCTTTTTACCCGAATTACTGTGGATCTTTCCCATATTTCACGGCAAATACTACCAACACATGTTGACTTCACATTTTTGGAGATGAATCAAAGATACTTCACTTCATGCTGTAGGAAGGAAAGGGTTTGAGTACTATGTATAATGGATAATGGATGTGCTTTGAATATTGACAGGAACAGAGAATGAAATGTGATAAATATTTGACTAAAAGTCTCCTGTACATTTTTCTTTTCGTAAAATACTGAACAATATGCTCTAATCCTTTTCTTCACAAGTAAATTTTTTACTAGCTGTACCACCATTTAAAGTTTGTAGTAAATCAATTATTATAGGAAGTGAAGGTGATGTAGGGTGATCTTTTATTCTCCACCACAATGTTGGTGCCATTTCTCTTGCTTTTGAGCAAGTCAAGCACATTCACAAGTCCTGGTGACTTTCCCAAGTTTTTTGTTTCTGAATAGCACTGGATTTACAATAATAAAGGGAAGGAAAAAAACTCCTGAAAAATGTAAACCACTTGGAGAAGTCATTTCTTCCCTTCTTCCTGATACATTCTGACAATTCCAGAAAGATGGGAGTCTATCGAGTTTAATTTAAAAAGCATCCTGGAGGACAATCCCACAACTTCGCTTTCAGGGTGTAGAAGCCTCATTGTCAACAACACTTAACTCATTATCAAACCTAAGATTTTGTTTCATCATATTTTATCAGAAAGTCTCAGTTCTTATTTCCCATAACTTGAGTAAAAACTAGTATTAGCTTAGTACTTCTGCCTCCTTTTTTAAAATAAGATTAAAAAAAATCAATGTCTTTTACTTTTCCTCAAGAAACTCTTTTCTCGAAATATTAAATTTAAATTTTATTAAGAGAAGTTTGATAACTTTTTCTCTCCAAGATGTTCATAGCCAATTTTAGCTGAACTCAGAACAAGCATGATTAAATGTCTAACCTACGCTTATAGGAAATAGGAAAAATACCTATATTCTGCATGCTCCTTACATTTTCGACTATTATAGCTATTTTTAAATTTCAAGTTCACATTTCACACTCATGATTATCTTTCTGTGCTCTATGTCTAGATGTTATTTTGCCACAGTCATTCTGTATTTTCAGTCCATCAGTGACATTTACCAAACCCTCATGGGTAATAAAAAATACAAGACTTGTTAAGAAGGTTCGAAAGAAACCAAGTCATCCATCTGCTCTTGCAGAGTCATACATTTGTGGACAATCTCACATAAAAGAAGCAAAGAGGATAATCATGCTCAGGTGTGTCACGTTAGTTTAGCAGCTATTCGTAGATTAAAACTAACATAGCTGTATGAAATTTTATATGTAAATGATGAAGGAATACAGATGAATTGCCACTTTTGAGGTCTTCTTTCCCTCCCAAAGAATACTAGCAATACTTTTATTTAGACATCATTGTGTTTATTCCCTGCTTTCCTGACTGTTGATACCAAACGATGGTCTCACTTCTGCATGTTTAGTTACACCTGTCTCTCAGTTTACACCTGTCTCTGGACAGTGCCTGTAAAGCACTGCATTTTGAAAGCAGGCATTCCTTGTTCTCGACACCTGATTCACAACCGTTCAGCAGTTCAGGCATCATCATGTTAATGTGATTTTGCATCACTCTTCCCTTTCTATTACTTAAAATGTAATTTTTAATTAAATTTGATTCTGTTTTGAGATTTTCAAAGTGCCTCTACTAATAATTCAGATTACATTGGGTTTGCTAATATTGGAAATCACAAACTTAGTCTAGATCATTAAGGTAATCAAAAGCCAGAATCCAGGACTAACTGCTGGGGCATGCCACTTCTGTATTTCTTGATATTGACTCTAATCCCCCCACAAATCATTTTCAGAGAATTCCAAAATACTTCACACAAAATACATAGGTTAAAAATTTGCTGGTTATTTGAGACAAAATTAAAATGGAGATATCTTAAGGAACTAAATGCAGGCCTATCTTTTGATCCTGAAATTCCACAACTAGGTATTTATCCAAAGGAAAAAAAGACATTTTATAAAAAAGACACTTGCACTTGAATGTTTATGGCCACACAATTCACAATTGCAAAGATATGGAAAGAACCCAAGTGTCCAATGATACATGAATGGATTAATTAAGTATTATATACGTATACAATGAAATACTATTCACCATAAAGAAGATGGTGGTCAAGTATCATTTATAACAAGAGGGACGGAATTAGAGACCATTCTCCTAAGTGAAGTATCACAAGAATGGAAAAATGAACACCACATGTACTTAACACTAAATTAGAACAAGCCAATCAATGCTTATGTACATATATGGAAGTAAAACTCAGAAGAAAGTTAAGTAAGAGGGAAGGGAAAGGAGTAGTAGGATAAATTCATACCTAACTCATATAATGCATATATTCTGGGTGAAGGGCACACTTACAACTTTGACTTAAAATGCACAAAAGTAAAATACGTTTACACATATCTTTCTCATATTCTGAAATTAAAAAAAATAATAATTAAATTAAAAAGTCTCTGCTAGTTAAGTGGAGTTAGACAGTTAACTCTAGCTTTGCTTTAGTTCATCAGAACTCCCTCACTGGGCCAAGAAAGAAAACAGCATGTTATTATGACATTGTGTCCTGGTATTCTCAAAGAAATGGCAAATCAGTTTTACGAGGGCTCTCCTAGTATATTTCATTGAATGGAAGTTAGTGAGAAGTATTAAAATGGTTGTAATCAGGGGTAATTTCCCAAATAGTGAGTTTACTTTGGAAGAGAAGAAATAATGAAGATAAGTGTGAAAGTATTATTACTGACAGCAACCTTCCTGGTTGATCAGCCACAGAACACCCTTTAGGCAAGGGTTTGAATTTCTATACTAACTTACTTTTAAATTTCATTGAATATAAACATTAACAATGATTTTAATAAGCAGCTTATTTATTAAATTTATAGAGACTGTTCTGCTAAAGAGATTACATAGTCCAATCTATTCTTTTGCCCAATATTTTCTCTATTTTGTTGAGTATTGTTTCTATAGAATTTTATTCTATAAAACTACATGTAACTTTCTACTTGCCGTATCTATTCTTACACATGCACAATATATTCTACTCCCAGTATATAATTTGAAAAGATTCACATATATAACTTGACATTCATTACTTCTGGGTATATAAATGGTCTCTGGCTCTGTGACTGCTTATTAAACAGGCTTGGAAACTACTATTACATGAACAGAAATTGGTAAATATATTTTTTATAATTATTGGGGAGATGGGAACTTTCATTATAGAGAAGTATATAGCTATTTCAAAAGCCCATTTCTGCAAAAAGAATGAAGGCAATGTCCCCCATTCTGGGATATGTTGATCAAAAATTCAATATCAACCTTTTTTAAAAAAAGTAGATCCTTTGAGTATTAATAAACATTCTTTTTATAGTGATAACATCTATTACTTTGGTCCTTTTGAGCTGAAAGTTGGCAAGTGGACTTTTTCAATAAGGCAAGGTATAAGCACTATAAATAACTTATTCATAAACTAAAAACAAAATGACAGTCTACTGAACAATATATAGAGTGGAGGGAAGATTTCTGAATAAAGGTGTTCCTATGACTTAAAACACAGAACTAGTCATAAATAGTCCCTTTATCTCAAATGCATTTTAGGGAAGGGTGTGTGGGTCTATATTTGAGTGGCTCCTGTCACTAGTCCTTACACTAGCATCAACAAAGCTCATCTCCATAATAAAAGATTTTACTTTGTGTTAAGGTAAAACTCTTCAAGTGTTCTGTTGATTAGTAACCACACAGTTAAGTCAGCTATTTCTTTTCCAGGAATAGTCCAGGCTAAAAAAGCAGGACCAGATGTACTCCCTTAGTACTCTTATTTTACTCTGTAATCAGTAGACAAAATACACACTAGAGAAGAAAGAGCTAAAGAAACTGCTAAGATTTCTAAGGAAGAAATCTCCAAATCCTGCCTGCTTTGGGCAAGAGGACATTAATGAAAACAAATGGTTAAATTGCAGCCCATCATTTCAAATGCAGTCCCAAAGGTATCTGAAGAGATCCATAAGAAAACAAAATTCCTCTTGTTCTTAACTGTATATTATGCAGGTTAATTCTATGTTCTCCTCTCATTCCTATACCTTTATCTGACACAGAAAGGACTAGTGTCTAACATCCAACAAATAATATATAATAAATAACAGAATAATACACTTATAAATTCTGCATGCAGAGCAAGAAGAGGGTAGGTTATTAGTCTAGTAGATGAGTTTTATTGACAGTAATAGAGGCATGTTTCTAAGTCATCCAGGAAAGGTGCTGCAAATGTTCTCTATTATATCTTGTTTCATGGTATAAAAAAATATTGTGATTAATGGTGCATATTGTGTGTTTTTTCTCCCCACCCCCAAATGGATCTGGGAATAGACAGAGGGAGGACAGCACATATATTTCTTCCTTAGAAGCTGTGCATGTTACTACAATCTACTGTATGTGAAACAAAAAGAAAAATACCAAATACCTGATACAGGCCATGTTACAAATCCATTTACATCTATGCTTTCCTTTTTCTTATTCTTTCAATCTTCATGATTTTTTTTTTCTTTTTGAACTTTAGGGCTTGCCCTCACTTTGCCAAATGATTTCTGGTGGTTGGAACCCTTGTAAAATTCCTTTGCACATCTGTGGAGTCTGACAGGTAAATCTGCAAACTTGCCACCTTGCGCTTATGTTGGCAGCACTGTACAAACAAGTCAGTAAGGTTTCATAACCTTGGTTTATCAGTGTCTCCTAGCTGTGTTTTGTTGATGTGTGGCAGTGTCTTGGTGAGTGGTGTTCATTATTGTTGTTGCATGTTTTTGTGTGCTGTAGCAAGAATATCAGAGCTTGAATCAGAACAATGAGCAAACATTAAAGGTCTTGTTAGACTTGGCAAAAGTGGAAGTGAAATCATGGATATATTAGTCCACATTTTGGGGGATAATGTCATGAAGAAAATGGCAGTGTATAAATGGATTAAACATTTTTCTGAGGAGACAGAAAATGTTACTGATGAAGAGAGGTGAGGGATGCCAATAATGAATAGAACTGGAGAAAACATTGCAAATCCTCATTGAAGTGTGCATCAAAATCATTGGCTAGCCATGAGAAGCATAGAAGACCAAATAAACATTAATAGAGAAACAGTTAGGAAAATATTAACTGAAAATCTTGGCATGGGAAAAATATGTGCAAAAATGGTCTCAAAGAAGCTCACCAATGAACAAAAGAAAAGAAGAAGCAAGTTTTCCAAGATCTTTTTGAGACACAAGACGATATTTTGGGCTGTGTTATCACTGGTGATGAAACACGGGAATACCAATACAACCTTGAAACAAAATGTCAAGTGCACAGTGGAAGTCAGCCAATTTTCCACAACCAAAAAGGTTTTGTCAGTCTAAATCGAGATGGTTGCTAACGAGTTTTTTTTAATATTATAGAAATTGTTCATTATAAATTTGTACCAACTGGACAATTAACCAAATTAACTATTTGGAAGTGCTGAAAATGCTGCACAAAAATATTAGACAATCCTCATTAGTACAGTGGTAAGAATAAAAAAGTTAGACAAAAATGACCTGAACTTTTTGCCAACAACTCATGGCTCTTGCGTCATGACAATGCACCAGGTTATAAGGCACTGTCTGGGAGGGAGTTTTTAGCCAGCAAACAAATAACTGGAGAGTATTGGAACACCCTCACTACTCACCTGATATGACTCCCAATGACGTTTTTCTTTACCCAAGGTAAAGAAAATACTGAAAGGAAGACATTTTGATGACATCCAGAACATCAAAGGTAATAACATGATGACAGCTCTGATGGCCGTTCCAGAAAGAGTTCTAAAATTCCTTTGAAAGGTGGACTAAGTGCTATTGTTGGTGCATAACTTCCTAAGGAGAGAATTTTGAAGTTGACCATAATGGTAGTACTGTGGAATATAGCACTTGTTCCAGGATAAGTTTGTGAATTTAATTGTTTAACATAACACTTTCAAGTGAACCTTCTTCTACCAAAGACAATGATTGATTAGATTTAAAAATGATGACTTCTATAAATATGACATAATATCTGCAGGCCACATTTATAAATGGTCAAATAAACCTTTAGTTTTACAGAGGCTCATATTTATGAGTCAATAAACATGTAAATTTCCCTTTCTGAGATAAAACTAAAGGAGTTTGTTTTCAATTGTTATATGAATAGGTCTGAGTAAGAGTCACCTTAAAATATTCTATAGTATCTAGCATCTGAGCACCCACATGAAAAGCAAGCACCCAGAGATAATTTAATGATCCAGGCCATTTAATGATCCCATCAAGGGGCATTAAGAATTCTAGGATATTCTCTTGTATATCTGGAAATCTGGGTTATTTGATCTGAGAAAGACTGAAAATTCTGGCAAAGTCTTTCATACTTGTCCTAAGTTGAGTATAGATCTTGAAGGTAAGACTGGTATCTGGTGAGCTCTCATCTTCCTTATTCTTTTCTTTCAAGTTCAGATTTCTGACATATTCTCATAACAAGATACAGTGGAGGTTACACCTGGGTTGAGCATGTACAGTAGTTCATTAATTTAGATGCTGCTGCACTTTTGGTTTCCCATACAGCCTTGAAAGGCCACTATGCTATCATCTAGGACAGTTCATGGGAAAGTTGACATAATAATGGTTTAGCATTCAATTTATAAATGGTGCCTTTCACTGATATTGGAGGGAAAGTAACTGAGAAACATTTGAAAATGTAAATAGTTTTTGCTTGAGAGAACAAGCTTAAGTCATTAATCCACTAATATTTCTTTTTTATGTGGCCAAAATATCTCTTATATTGGCTCACACACAGCTATGGAGCACCTAGACTGTTTCAATGGCCTTAGTAACATTTATATTTCTTCCATAAAATAGCAATAACAAGTTTGGCCCAAATATCATAATGTAAACAAAAATACAAACAAAACTACCTAGAATATAATAAAAAAGTACTGTCCATATAAGATCACCTTTTATACTACAAAATTCACCCAATCTAGATTGAACAAGAATGCCATTTACCTCAGTTTTCATAATATTACCTTTTGAAAATCCTATTTTTATATAAAGTGGGAAACATGACATCATATAAATGAGACAGACAAACAGGTGCAGAAGGCAAATGCAAGATGCCTATATAGTGTCTACCAAGTGTTGCCAGGAAAGGATCTGACATGCTAATATCCATTCATCCAGACTCGTTACTGAGACACTAAGAGCATGATGGCTGGCAGGCTCTGCATTTAAGTGCAGTTATCAAGGCTCCCAAATATTGACAGAGTGCCAGATTCTAAGAAACTATTGATGCACACAGCCGGCCACAGCTCCAGACACCTCTCAGACAGAGTCTTTAAATGTCACAGATAAATGAATTTTCATGAAACTAGGAGAGAGAGAGGAAGAGCAAGAAGAGAGAAAGAACACAGAATGAGAGGCAGGAAAAGAAATAAGAACGAAGAAAATAACTTCTGTAACGCTGAGATGAAAGCGTGTGGCATCTCATCTCTAAAGCTCAATCCCAACTCCTTACAAAGGATGTGAGATCAGGCCTTCTGAATACACTGTGCTACCAAAGCACTCAACACATTTAATCATTTCATGGTGTGATATTTTAAATTTAAGAGAGATACATGTTACAGAATAGCTTCAATAATTTCTGAGCAAAATATGATTCAAATATAAGTCTTGCCCACCTCAATCTTAAATTCAAAATAAAATAAAGGAAATGACCGTGAGAGTCTTATCACCAACTCTCCATGTATATAAAAGCTTAAAAATTAAGGTATCATGAAATCCATCTTTACCAAGACAAACACATATCCTCTAACAGTTTCCTTTCCAGACTCCCACTGAAAGTAGTGATACCTACTTGGATTAGCATGAGATATTGAGGGATGCCTTCCTCCTTCACCTTTCTTTCCCTGACTCTCTACAGAAAACACCTGCCAGGGAAATATATGAAGTAGGTCAGTTCCTTGACAAATGAAAACAGAAATGAGCCATGGTTCTAACTAGAACAACCAAGTATTCCTTAGGAATCATGTATAACTCAATATATTTTCAATGTAAACGAAGCTTTTTTACTTTGTGAGTTTTCCATCTGCTGAGGGCACCTTCTCTTGACCTTGATATACTGTGTCATTAAAAGCGGCCACACTTTCAAGGTTAGAATATGGCTTGTTTGTGCATTTACTTTTCTGCATTAGAGTTATACACTATCCACATTTTACATAAAACAATCATGCCAATGCCCACAAACAAAATTTTTCCTCCAATTCAAAAGCACATGGGTGTTAGTTTTTTTCAACCGGAAGCAATATGGCTCCACAAAGCCTCAATTGTCTTTTTGCCAGTTTCACAAAGAGCCTTAGTATAAATTACTTTTATGCATCTGGCCCTTCTGTCTTTGATACTTGGGGGTATCTTTGGGATACCTTGGATGCAGAGAGGTAGTTGGAGCATAAAGTTTCATAGCTCAAATATTTGATGGAGGTTTTGTTTTTGCATCAACTTTTCAGTAATTTCTTAGTACTTCCCTTTTTTATGTTAGGAGATAAAATGAAAGGATTTAAATTTCCTGCCATGAGAAAAATAATTATTTTTCCTGTTTTTAAAGGCTTTTAGTTTGACGACAAAGTCAGTTACAACTCAAGTGGAAATTTCAGTAAAATCTCAGATACTGTAATCAGTGACTGCATTAAAACTCTCAAGAAATATGCCAACTTCCATGTGAGGCCACAATCTAGCCAGGATCACAAAGAGACAGTATCCACTTTGCCAGTGGCCATTCTGAAATTATATACTGTAAAATTTCTATATTGTAAAAGTGAAGTTCAAAGTAATCTTCTCTAATATTTTATACATACATATACACATGCATACAGTGACCTTATAATAAACTAAGAGGTTTTGGTTCAGGGGTGTCCAACCTTTTGGCTTCTTTATGGCATACCCGAAGAAGAGTTGTCTTGAGCCACCCATTAAATACACAAACACTGATGAAAGTTGATGACCAAAATAAAAAAGGTCCATGCATAATTTTCATGATACTTGCCACCACAGATAAGCAAAAGTCCCCACATAATCTGCATACAGCCTTTGGGCTGCAGATTGAACACACCTTCTAAATTAAGGTCTAGTAAGTAATAGGTTCTTAAGTTTTTCTTGCTCATCTAAGTACTAGTGTTCATCAAATACTCAAGTGGCTGGTTAAATGGACTGTTGTATACCCTTACACAGAATACTATAAAGTTGCTGAAAAAGAACGAGGTAGATTTAAACGTGCTGTATGATAAGATCTATGCCATTACAAGGTAAATCTTCTCATATGAATAAAATAAGGATATATATCAGATATTGCATATACATAAACATTTTTTCTGGGCAGATAAAAGACACTATTGATGTATTTTGAAAGGGATTAGAAGAGGAATTTTACTTCTAATTATGTAGAGCATGCAAAATTATAGAAGTATAATTTTACTTCTAATTATATATGGACACTCTATATTTTTCTATTTCTAAGATCCTAAATAAAACATTATAAAATTTCCCTAGGACTCCATTTTCTCCACCTCTAAAATGGATAGTACCCTACCTCCAAAGTTTATAGTGAGGACCAAATCAGATAATATAAGTGAAAGCACTTAGTATAACTAAAATAAAACATCGTTATTGCTGTACAAGTTTACCTCTTTTGCATAATGAATGTGTTCCGGAGAAGGTGATTATGAAAATGTATAGGCTTAACTTTTATTATCAAATCACAGAGCAATTACATTATAGAATCACAGAAAAAGATTCTTAACAGATTCAGATGAAGGCCTGAGGCAGGGCAGGGATTCAGGTGGAGGCTGGGCCTGACGGGCTTCATTGGGTTGGTAGCATGTTCTGAATCCTCTGTCTCCCTCTCCTCAGCCTTCTTGGCCTGGTAATTTCTGAATCTACTCCAGAAGTTTCCAAAGGTGATGTTCTTCTTTTCCTTTTGACTAGTTATATGGTCTAATGGAATTTATATGCAATAATACTTTACCTGAAGGCCCTATCCCACGCATGATATATGAGTGAGAAAACTCCTTTCATGTGAAATTCTCAATTAGGTCAATTTATTAGGGCTCTATTTATTGTGTATGTTTGATTACAAGTTTCAGTTGTATGTATTAATGATACTTGCATTAGCTTTACCATATTCATTACACTGAAAGGCCTCAGGGTTGGAAACCATGTCTTCTTTCTTGGAAACCTTACACTTAACGAGTGAGCCCTATAAATAAAATGAAACTTTAAATAGTACTGACTTCACCTTCAACTCATAACTAAACCTGACTCTGAGCTTGAAGTGCTATTTTCTCCCAGTAGTCTCATCAGATGGGAGTGTATCACGTTACTGACTGAGGCCAAGCTATATAATTCCACAGTTCATCCTAATAATCTATAGCATTGTGCTGCTTGCCTGTTCTTGAGGTACCAGGAATTATTCTTAAATTAATGCCTTATATATTTTTTCCTCTGAGGACATACTTTTACGTGTGGAAAATATTCAAAAAGAATGGATTTTTAAAAAATAAGTCATCTGCCGCCCAGACCTAGGGAAAGCAATGATGTTTGAAAATACAAGATTCAACTAATCAAGGGCACAAAAGCCTTATTAAATATATTAGCTTTCTTATCTTTAGAGCTCAGGTAGGAAATAAGATCCAACTTCAGCTTGCCAACTGCTATCACGTGAGAGGGGTGAGCTTAGTCTATACCCTTATGAGGGAGCTTGAACATCTCAGCTCAGAAGCAGTCTTCAAAAATTCTAAAAGGATTCTTCCAGATCATCTCACACATGCCAGCAGCTGGGGATGCCACCAGACAGACTTTTTTTTTTTTTTTTTTGAGACAGAGCCTCAAGCTATCCCCCTGGGTAGAGTGTCATGGCATCACAGCTCATAGCAACCTCCAACTCCTGGGCTCAAGCAAGTCTCCTGCCTCAGCCTCCCAAGTAGCTGGGACTACAGGTGCCCGTCACAATGCCTGGCCATTTTTTTGGTTGCGGCCATCATTGTTGTTTGGCGGGCCGGGCTGGGGATTCGACCTGCCACCTTAGGTGTATGTGGCTGGCGCCTTAGCCGCTTGAGCCACAGGTGCCGAGCCCAGACAGACTCTTGATGCTAGAACAATTCAAACAATGTGCATTTATACTGTATTTAATATACTGCTACAGGCAGGCTATAGAATCCACTTAAAACTCTCTTTATTTTACTGTTTGTCCCTATTCCTATATCTGTCCTATGTTCTCCATCTTATATCTTTCTTATTTCTAAAGTTAAAAAAGGTAATTCATTCATCACAATAAATATCAAGTATCTTAGTGAAGGACAGATAAATAGATGATAGATAATTAACTAAAGAGCTGATTAGCTAGATAGATAGATAATAGATAATAGCTTGTTAAAACAGATGTGAGTCATGGCCATAGAAGGATCAAGAAATGGCTAAAAGATCCCAGAAGCAGGATCCTTTAAACTAGGTATTGAAGGGTGCTTGGGATTTCAAAGTACAGAGGAGAAGGAGAGATCACTTCGAGCAGAATAAACAGCATGAACAGAAAGATCATCATGTGATGAGAAAAGCAAGTCATTTGGCTCGTGAAAGGGAGAAGTGAGAAATAAAATTGGGAAGGTGAACTGGGTTATACCGCAGGGGAACTTGAGGGCTGACCAAAGAACATCACTCTCTCGATAATCTAGGTCTGAAGAAAGTTCAATCAAGAACTCCAGCAATTCAAGTAAAGAATATTTTAATCCATCGTAACCTCTGGTCTTTAGGCTCCACAGCCCAGATGTTACATCAGTGGTGGAGAAAAGGTCCTCATATCTAATAAGGAAGGTGTCAAAAATGTATAAACATTTTAAGAAAGGAAAAATTTGTATCAAAATTGTAATACTTTAGCTGGGCATTGTGGCGGGTGCCTGTAGTTCCAGCTACTTGGGAGGCTGAGGCAAGAGAATCGCTTACGCCCAAGAGTTTGAGGTTGCTGTGAGTTGTGATGCCATAGCACTCTACCAAGGGTGACATAGTGACACTTAGTCTCAAAAAAAAAATTGTAAATACTCAATATATACTAATAACAAAAGAGGAATACAATCATGTTGAACACCTCTTGTAATTGCAGACGTCAAAGGTGACTTGAGCATTACAAATCTAGTACACTTTTCCTCTTTCTTAAAATGTGCATACATATTTTGGCACCCTCTGTGCATGGATGTGTGTGAGAGAGTGTTTGCACATGTATATACACACACTTATTTTATATACACATAGCACTCTGAATATATGTGGAACCAGAAGCCACAGAAAATGGCTTGAGAGCTCCTAAATTTAATTTCCCATTTCCTTTGTCCCATGACATAGTAAAAAGATAACCAGTGAGTTATCCATTCTGTGTAACAATTTCTTCCTTTGGGTTCTGTTATTTATTTTATTTTTACGTTTTTTTTTTTTTAAAGCAAGCATGAAACAGAGTTTATTGAGGAAGATAAAGATAGGCTTACAGGGTAAGAGGGCTGACAAAACAGGACACATTAGCCATAGACAGCGTACAGGCCTCCATTGTCAGGGCAAGTAGTCACAGAGGCCTCTATTATTTATTTTAGGCAATGACTTTAAAATATGGGATGGGTAGGTAGGGAGTATCAATCCATTCATTCATTCACCTATATTAATTAAACATCCCATATGTTATGTATATTTTGCTGGTATTAGAAATACAGAAATAAAAGACATAGTTTCTGCTCCCAAATTTTTAGTCTGGGGTTGGGGGAGAAAGTACATATTCAAATAATTATAAAGCAGGGTGATAAGCTACTGCACATGAGTGAAGCATAGATGGCTGTGGGAAGACAGAGATGTGGGACTTTGACTTTCAACGTGGAGGTTCAACAATAAGTTTTGAGATGTTGTCTTAGCTGAAACTTAAAGGATGGAGGAAGTTAACCAGGTAAAGATTAGGGAGGATGGAAATGGATACCAGGTAAAGGTGATGGGAAGTAGTACAGAGCAAGGCAGAGCAGAGTATGGTCCATTCGGGAACCCTCAGGTGGTTCTAGCCAGAGTATAGGGTGGTGTTTGGGAATGTCAGGAAATGAGGTTCCCAGCCTATCCAGGTGGGCTGTAATAGAAGCATTATTTTAGGTAATGTGATGGGGGAAGCCTGAGATCTGTCTGAATGAAGAGAGTCACCAGGCAGAGCTTGGGGAGAATGTTCCTGGCAGAGAACTGCGCTTATTGTGCATGTACACCTACCTATTTCAAGGAATGGCTAAAGAGCTCGGGGTGCTGATTCCTGGTTGTCAGAGAGGAGCAGAACCATTCCAAATACTATTCCCCTGACTATTATCTAATCTCTTTTGTTGTCTCTGGAACCATAGCTCTTTCCCATCAATGAATTCATTCAGTCCCTGTAATCAGCTCTGATTAGTGTTGTTTAACATCAATCTTTTCTACTTTTTTTCAAAGAAAGATACCAATCAGTTGCTGCACAACCCTGCTTGTTAAAAGCAGCACCTCTCCTGCTGACTTACCGTTCTTTTAATCAAAAGGGCAGGAGGAAGCAGTTGGGATTCACTTTTCTATTTTTTTCTTTCAAAGTACACAAATGTCAACTTCCTCAAGGATGTTTGGCATAGCTGAGTTCAGTCATGTAACGTACAAAGTCAGCTTGATCAAAAGGTTGCAGGCTGCCCACTGCTAAAATGGAGGAGAAAAGGAAACCATGGGCTTCCCTGAAGTGTGAATGAGTGCACAGGCTGCGGCCACATGTGTATTTACATTGAAGACATGCTGAGACAACAAGGGAGTTGAGGAAGTGTAACCCCCACTACTACACTTCTCTGTCTTCACCTTTGAACTTTTGGACCAGCACTTTCTCTCATTTCTATTTTTTCTGCTATACCTAGACGAGTAGTTACCAGATATTAGTTTTATAGCAACCTCAAGTCATGGCCATTTTTGTTTATTTTAAAAATTATTTTTGCTTTCAGTGCCCCAACATTTAGCTGAAGGGTATACTTCTCCTGCCTCCATGGATTTGAAAGTATAAGTATCTAGAAAGGCACAAGATTGTTCGTTCATTCATTCATTCTCTTGCTCTTTTAAGAAATCAGTGTCCACTGAGTGGCTGTCAATCTGACAAACTCATTATCTTACATTAAATGGTAACTCAAGTTAGTTTCAGAAATAGAGCACAGCACGCAAATAATGCTTATGGACATATGGAAACCTGAATATATATTCTCATCAAGAACAAAAGTCATCATAGTTTGGGTTATAGTTCCCAAACAAGGTTGGGTAAGGTACTTCATATTTAACAATGTAGAATTGGTCTGATTACATTTTCTGTAACCTCTTCCTTGTTCAAAGGTAAGAACTGAAGTGATAAGAAGGTATATACTCAGATAAGGTCACACAGCTCTGTGTTCCAGCCAGAACTAGAACGGGGGCTCCAAACTCTTAATCTAGGAACTTTTATTTCACATGATGAACATTTATTAAGCAGGGGTAAGGTGTGAGGGTGTGGGAAATACAAAGTCTTAAGGTGACTGATATGGAGGACCGAGGAAAGATACGAAATACTTTAAATTGCTGGTCTAAAAAGGTTCTTGTTTGCTTCTTCCAAATGGCTCTGAATTCGGGGGATGAGCATAGGGAGAAATGTGTCTTTAAGGTCACTTTTATATGGGAAAATTAATACATCATTTTCCTTCTTTTTGCATTCTAAAATAATTCCTTTAGAACAGTATTTCCCAACTTTCATAACAATTGACTAGTTTTCTTGTTTCAGATCCAAATGTCAAGGCCTCTCTCAGAGGTCACTGATTCTCTAAAGCTGAGGTTTGCATTTTTCACAGGTGATCCTGATGACTCTTAAGATCAGGGATGTTTGGGAAACACTGTCCTAGCGATTTACTGAGTTTTAGGATTTCTAGCAATAGCAAAAAGTGAAATGAGGTTCTTAAGCAGCTAATTCCCACAGGACCATCAACACCTAATTCCTAACTATCTACCCTAATTTCTTAAAAAGTAAAAGCATAGAGTCAGTCCAGGTCCTTTACTTGTTACAGAGGGTTTCTTTGTTTATTTTCATTTCATTGTCTGCCAATATGGTTGACTAAATTACTAATTTCTACCATGTTGGAAGTGATCTTCAGAAAAATCAGTCTGCCCTTTCTGCATCCCAGAGGTATGAGCCACAATAATAACAATTTAAAAAGCAAACCAAATATAAATAAGAATAAACCTCCACATTTGAACCCAGTCTCTCTCCTGCTTAGTGAAACATCTGTTTTATACCCTTTTGGACAGGTAGAAGTAAGCCCTTTAACATCATCTCAGCTCCCTGATAAGTCTGTCTACTTTCTTACAAATTCCATCTGAGACAAAACTCTGCTGTTCTCTCACTTACCAAGAAGCAAAAAATAGTCCTGTCACTTCTTTTGCAATAATTCCATAACCTTGAAGAAAATTGAACTTTGGAAAAGAGACAGGTCCTTGCCCTCTTATAAACATGAGAGGAGGGGCAATTACTATAAGGAATGTCTGCTAATTGTGGTTGCACTGTAGTTATATTAAGAATTGCACAATTAATTCTCTCTATCAAATTAAACTGGTAACGGGCCTAGATTAAAAACACAAGTTTGCTTTGCTTGTTTTGCTCGGTTATACAAAGTAATCTTAAATTTAGTTTGCCATCATTATTATGAGTTTACTTTGGAAAAAATAGCTTTTTCCTCTTAAGGCAGAATGCCTATTGAGATGATGAGACCAAGGTCAGTGGTGACGGAGCATAACTGCTGCTGAGATAAGCACCTGGTTCAGTACACTGTTTCTCTTAGAAGTTTGAAGCACAATAATTTTTTCCTACTGGGAGAGAACAAGTGAGGTAGAGGCTGAGAGACAGTGAGGGGTGTGGCCAGCAGCAGGAAACACATCTGACAAGTCAGAACCTGTAAGGGTCAGACAATATCAGAACAGCATTAGAGATGATGGTTGAAGACAGCAGAGCTTTGTGGACTCTTGAGGCTCTAGTGAAATGTTATAGATGGTGGGTGAGCATGATTTTGAGAGTCCATCCCCACTGGCTGCAAGAATACTGGCAGCCAACCCTTGCAAGGTCTTTTTGATTAAGTCAGTGACCAGAGCTAGCCTCCCAGGTTAGGTACTAACAACAACCAACCACCTGCCGCTGTCCTCATTCAGAACATGAATGCTAATGCCACAGCAGTCATAGTAGCAGCAGCAGCAGCAGCAGAAGCAGCAGCAGCGGCAGCAAGAGCTTGATTTTGACCTGCAGTTCTCGCCCATCAAAGAGCTGTGCCCTGTCTGCTCCCACTGACAGGCAGATAAATACAGCGATCTGCTGGCAAGCATATATTTATGTATATCTACAGCTCCCTCACACAGACCCACAGAGGCTGCATAACAGCTTCTGCTGGTATAACACACGCACCCACTAATGGGGTGAGACACATGACTCACCAAAGGGTGAAAAGAAGCATCAATATGCAGGTCTTAACCCCGGTTTGTGGGCAGAAACCTGTCATTCCATTGCAGGCCGATAGGTCTCCTAGTCACACATCTCCTGTTTAATTTTCCAAATACCCTTCCTCTAAATGGTGCTACTCTGTGTTGTGCAGGCAGACAAGTCTGACAAGCAGAGTCATCAATTTCATATTCCCTATCCCAACTGCTGGGTAAAATTAGGCCTAGAAGGTACCTCGGACTGACTGGCTGGGAAGGAAGGAGAGTCTGGCATTTAGGAGGTATTTTCCACATTATAAACTCTGATATCAGGATGCCTTATACATGTTGCTCCTGTTCAAAATCCATGGTATCAGAGAGTTCACAAATGTGTACTGGTAGTCTCCTGCTGGGCATATATGCTGCTAAACACAGAAGATAAAGTGGAAACAAACCCTGGTCCTACCTCGAAGGTGCTCTGGGTAGCTGAGCAGTGAAAGGCACTCACTCAAATAACCATAACATAAAATGGGGCACTTGCCTTAAGAGAGGAACAAAGTAATTCATATTTCACACAACTCTTCATCAACCAGGAAGTTGAATATAGAAAGGATACATTGGCCATATTGTTACCCTTCAAAAATATCAGAACAGTTCAAAGAATGGCTGATAGATGATGGTGTGTGATGTAGGTATATTGCAATAGCAAGTTAATGAACACTGTTTCTCACAATCAAATCCCAAGAAAATCCTTTTTATCTTTTGGACTATCTCATATGTAATAACAGAGCTTGGGATTGCTTTGAAATCTCTGCTGGCGTACACTGACTCCTGAGGTCTCTTTTTGGTGCTGATCTGGTTGAAATGAAGAAGGAAGAGAGAAAACATAGGAGCTGAGTTCAGTCCCTATTTTAGTAGTTAGCGTTACCTATATTGTGAACAGAGTTAAGAACCTAGACTGAATGAATGCTCCTCCTGAATCTCCTTGTGCATACCACTCCACTATGGTAATGTGGGATCTCTCACGGAGTCTTGCAGATCAGAGACTTTTAAATGGGAACCAGAAGAGTCTGTATGTCTCTGAGTTAATGTTCCAAACTGTTAAACATCAAGACATTACATTATTCAGGAAGCCCCATTCGTTGGAGGTTTAAGTGGCCCTGCCCCATGAGAAGTAATGGACTTCACTAAATCAAGTCAAAAAACAAAAGGGCTTGTGGGAGTTCACAGTTAAAGTTACCTAATTCTAGGTAGGACTAGGATTAGGGTTGGTTGGAAGAGACTTAAAAAGTGCTGCTAATGTTTTTGAAATGTTTCTTTTTTATCTCCACAGTCATGACCGTATTTGAGTCATGACTGCTTTACATCTGAATTACTGCAATTGCCCTTCAGTTGGCATTTTTGACTAGTTTCAACTTTCTCAACTACCCTATACATTATAGCCAGGTTAACTTCTAAAACACTGCTTTCACTATTTTGGTTGCCTCTGTAAAATGTTTTAATTATTCAGCAAACCCTGAACTGTGTTTTAACTGTGTGACAGCCATTGTTCTCATCACCCACAAAGAATAAATTCTGGACTCCACCTGCCTCTGGAAATTCATATCCCAATCTCTACCAACATGGGTCTCATTTCTAATTTTACTACTTACAGTACACATCAATTTCATTCCAATGGGCTGACATTTTTCTTCATTTTCCCTACTTCTGTATCTTCCCATATCACGTGCTTGGACGCCATCTTTGTTTCTCTCCCAAAAAACCCTTTATTCCTTTATTATCCCATGTCTAGCTTTTAGATCTACAGCTAAAGTTGTCCTCGATAATGATTCTTCCACACACCACAATGCAGTTTGATAGTACTCATTGTCTTTCTTTATTGCTCATTTTGTTGGATAATAAAAGATTTGTAATTTCCATTTAGTTAGTTGCAGGACCTAAGTACTAATATCTGCAATAAGACTATAAAAACTAACCTCCTTTTGAGCAGATGTTGTGTCTCTGATAATCAGTAATACTGTTAACTATAGTGACAATTATTTTGTGTTTCTTTTTTTTGTTTTTTTTAGACGGAGCCTCAAGCTATCCCCCTGGGTAGAGTGCCAGGGCATCACGCTCACCGCAACCTCCAACTCCTGGGCTCAAGTGAGTCTCCTGCCTCAGCCTCCCAAGTAGCTGGGACTACAGGCGCCCACCACAACGCCTGGCCATTTTTTGGTTGCAGCCATCATTGTTGTTTGGCGGGCCCGGGCTGGGGATTCGAACCCGCCACCTTAGGTGTATGTGGCTGGCGCCTTAGCTGCTTGAGCCACAGGTGCCGAGCCTATAGTGACAATTATTAATTTAGTTTAGCATCATACTTGTTTCTAAATTTAAATTGTACTTCTTTTTAAAAAAATACTTTTCTCCCTTTTTTCATAAAAATCTAAAAAGAGAGAGTGATAATAGAAAGGACAGATAAAAATATATCAACATGGAATGGCAAATGTTCTTTACCAGCTACAGGTTGGTGGAAAAGTAATCACAGTTTTGGCATTATTGAAATTTGCCATTTGATACTGCAATGCATTTTTAAACAAATGTGTTTATATTAGACATCATTTTAGTGTATATTTCTCACTTTTTTTTTGCTAATGATTTATTACTTGCTGTTTATTTTATATTTATTTTGGACTATGGAGATGATGTTAGACAAAAAGCAAATTTCAGCGATTTTCTTATTTGAATTCAAAAAGTGTCACAAAGCAGAAGGGACACCTTGCGACATTGACAATGCATTTGGCCCAGGAACTGGTAATGAACGTCCAGTGCACTGGTGGTTCAAGTTTTGCAAAGGAGACAAAAGCCTTGAAGATGAGGAACATAGTGGCTGGCCATCAGAAGTTGACAATGACCAATTGGGAGCAATCATTGAAGCTGATCCTCTGACAACTACAGGAGAAGTTGCAGAAGAACTCCACATTGACCACTCTACAGTTATTTGGCATTTGAAGCAAATTGGAAAGGTAAAAAAGCTCAGTGAAGAGAGTGCCTCATGAGCTGAATGAAAATCAGAGCAATCATTGCTTTCAAGTGTGGTCTCTTTATCTATGCAACAAGAATGAACCATTTCTCGACTGGATTGTGATATACCACAAAAAGTGGATTTCTTAATGACAATCAGTGATGACCAGCTCAGTGGATGGACCAGGAGGAACTTCCAAAGCATTTCCCAAATCCAAACTGGCATCATAAAAATGTCATGGTGACTGATGGGTGGCCTGCTGCTGGTCTGATCCACTACAGGTTTCTGAATCCTGGTGAAACTATGACATCTGGGACAAATGCTCAGCAAATTGATGAGATGCACTGAAAGTTTCAATGCCTACAGCCGGTATTGGTCAACAGAAAGGGCCCAGTTCTTCATGGCATCACCCAGCCACACACTGCACAACCAACGCTTCAAAAGTTGAATGAATTGGGCTGTGAAGTTTTGCTTCATCTGCTATATTCACCTGACCTGTTGCCAACTGACTACCACTTCTTCAAGCTCAACAACTTTGTGTAGGGAAAATGCTTCCACAACCAGAAGGGTGTAGAAAATGCTTTCCAAGAGTTTGTCAAATCTGGAAGTGTGGATTTTTACCCTACAGGTAAAAAAAAAATTATTTCTCCTTGGCAACAATGTGTTGATTGTAATGGGTCCTATTTTGATTAATAAGGATGTGTTCGAGCCTCATTATAATGATTTAAAATCCATGGTCAAAAAACTGTGATTTCTTTTGCACCAACTTAAATACAATAAAGCTGCATTTTGTTGTTAGATCCTCTCTCTTTTACATGTGATACTATTAGATGCACCACTACACTAATGCCAACATTTTCTAGTTAAAATTGACATTAATTAAATTTTGAATGTTGTTGGCACTAGCCTAGGAATAGAGAAGGTATAGGGCAACTGAGACCAATTCAGGATATAAGATCTCTAAAATTCATCAAGAAGCTAAGAGAATCATGGAATGTATACAATAGGTATAACGTATAGTCAGCCAAGGTTAATGCTGTTTCTTGCAGATAGAGCTTGATATCACTTTTCACTCATTAATTATGCAAATGTATTTTTCTCAAAACATAAACATAGGAAGGGGTATGTGAATAACATAACACGAAGTTCAGAATCAAGGCTAGAAACAAAAGCATCAGATTAAAATGCATGTGGATAATGAATCACCTCTAAGATTAAAGCTCAAATTCCAAACTGAAAGAAAGCATGGGCAGAGGCATAGAGACAAAGCTCTAGGGTGGTGTTCCCAGTTCCATGAAGGAGAGATGAAGCGGGGGGGGGGGGGGGGGGGGGAGCAGGCCTGCTGTACTGACTGGGTGTTGGTATTGGGATTTCCTCATCAGGCAGGAAGACAATAATTAAGAGAGTGTGCCCTGGAAGACTGGGAACAGTAACTAGGAATAGTGAATAGGATGGTGACCTAGAGCCTAGCTAGGACAGGACTGAACCAAGAGGCTGAAAATGGAAGGATATTCATTCTTTGAACATACATTTATTTACTAAGCTAGAATTATCATGGGGAACTGATCAATAGACCTGGAATAGACCAGGCTTGACAAAATTTCCAGTTTCGGCATGAAGAATGTAAGTAATGAGACGAGAGCAACCAGAGTGAATGGGTGATGGGAGTGAGGCCCAACAAATAAAGCGATCTTGCATCAGCTACTTGAAACCAGTAGTAGGGCTGAATTTAGTCCCAAGCCTAACTTGCCCAAAGCATGGATTTCTTACACATTCTGCTATTTGGTTAATACTAATGTGTAGGTGAGCCCCCAGATGGGCCTTCCTGGGTGGGTGGCATGTGTGTATGTAGGTTTTATCTGTGCATGACAGGCATAGACTATGTCTACTAGGCATTAACCATGATCCTGTAACATAGGAATAAGTAAAAGTGAGGAAGATGATAATGGTCACAATGATAACAGCAGCTACAGAGGAACATAAATCTATGCTTTTTGTCCACCTTCTCTTCCTCATCCTCCTCTTCCTGTTCCTCCTCTTTCTCCTTACTTTACAGATGAAGAAACTGAGGTGCTGAGAATTAAATAGTTTTCCTAAGGTCACACAGCTCTAGAACCCAGCAGTATTCACTTTTAATAATGCTGTTCCACTTCTTAGATTCGGAAAAACCATAGCAGAGTTACACTACAGAGTTGCACTACTTCATCTTGGAGCTTGTCTATGTCTACTTAATAAATATTATCTACATTTGCACAGATAAAAATGATTTGTGAATATTCTTAGCAGAGCAGTAGCCATTATCGGACGTCTCACAATGGTATATTATGCTGTTTAGGCATATATTGAAAGTAGGTGTAACAGGTTGGCTCTCATAGCCTTTATTTTAATTGTACTACTTAAGCAAAGAAGTATTGTGATGAACGCACTGGGACAACAGGCAGGCTAATCTGGAAGGTAAAAAGCATAGTCTCAGCTCACTAAGTGTGGCTTTCTATCTCTGTCTCCTTTCTCTACAAGGCAACATGAGGGTTAATAAGATGACTATAAAATACAGTTACCTTATTAAGAGTTATAAATTCCATTATTACTGTGATTTCTGAACCATGATAATTCTGCTGAGATTTCTTATTAAAACAGCATGTAGACAGATTAATTCCCAAGCCTAGGGAAGAGAGTGACCAAATCAAACTTCTGCAGCATAATGACTGAGGAAAGTTAGACTCTAGAGTCCAATTTTGTACTGCCCCTTTTTGACAAAGTTGATTGTTTATGTGAGGACGTGGACACGAAATTTTCATTACAAATCAAGGATAAATATACTTAATTTTGAATCTCTCCTTATTAGTCATATGGAGTAAATTCTGAAGCATCCTTTAATAAATACTATTTGACAATCTGCAATGTTATATGAATTGATTTTCCTTAGAGTATAAGCACTCAACTCAAATATGTCTTCCTATTTTCAGTTTGAGTGTCTATCAAGATATAATGTCCCTGTAGCTATCTAGGCAATCAAGACACTATATAACCTGTACATTACTGAATACCAAGACTACAGTACTATCATTTTCATAAGAAAGCATGGGTCAAGGCAGAGGTGAAAGTTGGGGCTAGAACCTACAGGCTACAAACCCTGCTCTACAGGAAAAGGGAACAGTCCCTCCTTTTGTAGCCTCAACACGCTGGAAAATCCAACCTTAACCTGAGTAGAAAGTGTCGTAAAGCAGAAAAACAGGAACACCTGTACTCTGAACTTGGCTGGGGACTTCTGGCCCCTGTTATCACTTGACCTTCAATGAATAATATAACTGCTTTTAGCCCTTAAGCCTGTACTAGCTGCAAAGGTGACAGATACCTGTCATATTTCAGGACAGCTTATCACCTCAGCCCCTGGAGTGATTGAGTATTTATAGACACAACGATAGAATCATAAAGCACATATGTATAGGCATGAGTCCCCTGGAGGTGGCGATTAGGACCAGGCAGTAATTTTAGCTTGAAGTTCCTATGACTTAAATAGCCACTTGAGCTCTGCACTTGCAGTTTACGATGTCAATAGAACCCCTAAATGAAATTACAGCCTTCTGATACGCAGCAGGATATCCTTTCTTTGCCATGCAATGTACACGGCCAGGAGAAATTGCTCTGTATATGGAGTTTCACTAAAGCAGAATTTATCATAAGGCTGCTCTGCTAAAATATCATTATGCTGTTATTCACTGGATAACACATCTAATGACTCGGGGTGCACTTGATAGCCATGTTTCAGTGAACACAGACGCACGCCCTGATGTGAACTGGGCACTCCAGTGCTTCAAAGCGCTATCGATTTCAATTCTACCATAATTTACACCTGGCTTGTTTTGCCAATAGCTTGAACCCATGCTAACACTGGAACATACACATACAAGCATTAGAAAAATCAGAAAGGAGCCGTATAGCAAAAATGCAAGCAACAAACTTTCCAGGATTCTTCCTTTGTAATAATCTTTCTTGATGCTAATTAAATATTCTGCATGACTTTCCCTGTTATGCTTGGGCATTTCCTCCGTCAGCATTATCCTACAGCTGGTAGTGACAGTAATAATGATCTCTTCCATTTGTACAAACTGAGGGTCCTTCTGGGGCAGGATCTGGGTGCCAGTGGGATCCCCACTATCTAGCACAGTGACTGGCACATAATAGCTGCCCATGATAATCTCCTCTTTAGCCTCCTCTTCCCTTCTCCATTCTGTAAATGTGCAACAGTCCCAGGAGCTTACTCCCTTCTGTCTCCCTTCAGTATACTTTCCTTGAGAAATGTCTAGTCCATCATGATCCGAGATGCCTGTGATTTACATGACTGCCACACTTCTATCTCTCTGTTCCTGAACTATCTCTGGAATCCCTGACTAAATCCAACTGCCCACCAGATATCAGCCTAGACAATCCCCCAACATCCCTAAATTAAACGCATTGAAAAGCAAATTTATCATGGTCCCCTAGCCGACAAACGTTGCTCCTCCTCACAGCTTTTCTTGCTTAGTTGTATGAGGCAGAAACCTGGGAGCAATCCAGAATTACTTCTCTTGATACCTAGCCCGAAGGTTATTAAATTGTGTCCATTTTGCCTCTTATCTCTTGAACATGTCTCTTCCTCTCTATTTATTCCCACAGTTACTGTCCTATTTCAGGCTTCATTGTTTCCTGTCTGAACAATTTCAATTGCTCCTAACTCATTTCCCTGTCTCTACTCTCCCATTCCTACAATCTACCCTAAACCTTGCTGCTGGGGTGATTTTCTGTAACACAATTTGATCATTAACCTTCTCTTCTTAAAACCTTCCAATAGCTCCCTGAATGCCACAAGATAAAGCTAAAACTTCTTTGCCTGGCAACCAAGGTGCACCATGATTGTTCCCTGCCTACATCTATAGCATCATTTCTCCCCATTCGCCTACTAAACACCAGTGATATTTTCCCCCATCTCTGCCCTGCTGTTTTCTATTAAAGTGCTTTTGCTCCTGCTGTCCTCCTTCTGAATGTTCTTCATTCCTCTGACCTTCTGGGAAAAGCCTTCAAAGTCCAGCATGGATTTATTAGCTCTTCTGTGAGGCTTCGTCTGACCCTTACTTCAAGGTACAGTCAAGGAACTCACAATTTTGTGCCACCACATTTTTGAACATCTTTCAGTTATTATACTTAGCATATTGCATTATCCCACCTTGTTTTCTGATTTGTGTCTCTTTCAGCGAGCAACTTGAGGCTGTATCTTATTCATCTTGGTGCTGTCAGTGACAAAGCCAAGACCTTCACAATAGCTCAGAAGGGTCTATGGGATCAGGGCCCAATTGCCTCCTTTATTTTATCTCCAACCATTCTCATGCTTTTCTATAGCCACACAGACTTTCTTGTTATCTCCAAAACTTGTCCCAGGTCTTTGTATTTGAAGGTAGCACTGCTGAAAATGCTTCTGACCAAATAGTCACAAAACTTACTTCTTTACTTTCCCTGAAGTCTTTTATTAAATATCATCCCCTTAGTAAAACCTTCCCTTTCCACACAGTTTAAAATTGCCACCTCTTTCTCTTTTTCCTCCTTAAAATTTCTCCATGGCACTTACTATCTACCATGCCACATATTTTACATATGCATTTGTTTATTGTGTGTCTCTCCTGTCTACAAAATAATAAGTACTATAAGAACAAAGACTCCTGTTTGTTTTATTTACTACAGGATCCTCCGGCCCCTGGAACAGTAGTACATTGTATGAGCTTCTCAATAAATATTTGTTAGTAGTGAACCAATCCTTAGCCTCTAGAATAATAACTGACACAGAGTAGGAGGTCCAAGAATGTTTTTTGAATTAATACATAAATGGGTGAATGAATGAATGAAACAAAATGAATGAACTAAACTAAATGAATGAATTAAACCCATGTTTAGTGAACGTAATGAAGAAACAGTCTTTGTAATCTGATCCTCATAGCAACACTGGTAAGTAAGTTGAATGGGTACTATTATCCTCATTCAAGAAGCAAAGTAGATGAGTCCCAGAAAGGTTAGAGCTGAAATTAAGGGTGCTTGCAGAATGTAAGGTTTGCTACTCTTTTCCATTTCACTTCTGAATGGTTCAGACAATTCTTTGCACTGGGTTCACAATGTACCTCTAACATTTATTACACTGTTTTGGTTCCTTTTGACTAGAAAGGCAATTAGCGGGAGGTGCAAGGTGCTAATACTTTTTTATGACAATCTGTGTTTTTCTACATTAGGTGTTTTTCATAAAATAGATCCTTTTCTTTCATTTACAAAATATGATTAGGCACTCATACAATTTTGCCCCCTAGAGTAGTTTGTACATGGCTACCCAAGAGGACATCATCTTACAAATCCTGCCAGAATGAACTGAAAGGTGAGTGTGGCAATGATAGCTTGAAGATGAACAGGTTGTTGGGTGCCAAGTTTGTGCTAATGGAGATGTCCTCTATGTGTTAACACCCAAAGGAGAACCAATTCAATAACAAAACATTTCAGTTTTTGGCTTGTCTCTGGAGAGTTAACTTTGCATTGTTCAAGGGTTAATTATCCATTATGTGAATCACTTCTCTTTCTCCCTCTGGCTGCTTATATCTAGGAATTCAGTTTACTAGACAGTAAGTAGGCAAAATAAAAAGAGATGAAAAGGAACATTCTGTTTATATATATTTGAAGCTTTAGAAAAAACATTCAGTTTAGGAGATAGAATTAGATCTAGTTGGGGATTGTCACGTTGATTGGTCATCGATAACAGATGAGATTAAAGTGCATTTTATACAATATTTTGGTTTTTAAAAAATTATCATAGATTAAAGTCAGTTTGAGGTATATGCAGTTATTCTCTGGATATGATTTTTGTCAGCAGGGCACCCCGTAGGGTAAACTGGAAGGGGATGTAGCAAACGACACTTCAAAGGTGGGCTTGACCTGATCCCCACTCCTCTGAAGCAGCCTGTGTGCTGCAGCTTAATGAACGACGCAGTACTAAGCAACTCCACCAACTCCTCCACTCATCGATGGGGAACAATTGCAGTAGGCTATTTTCAGCTATTATTTACCTCAAACAGGGCATTTAATTAGTGCTTGTTAAGACGGAGCGAATGATTTGGCTGCCTGTCCTCTTGCCCCTGCTTTTTATTGTGCTGTCTGTCTGCCCCAGCCTCCCCTGTCTGGCATTCATAGCCAGTTCTCAGGCCTTACCACTGAATGCCTCCCCTGGCATTCATAGCCAGTTCTCAGGCCTTACCACTTGTGACATCAGCCTGAGATCTTTAGATGTTGAGTTTCAGGAAAGGAAGAACCACTGACAAGCTGCAAGCAAGTATTGACAGGCTGGAGAGGCCTCTAGATGGTATGATACATTCCAGATAACTTCGGTAGTTTCTAACTGCATGAGCTGGCCAAGCTGGGTATTTGGTGGTCACTCTCATTGAGTCCTAGACCCTATGTCCCATCAGAAATTACCCAAGCATAGTGCAGATTAGAGAAGCTACTTCAGCAAATGACTAGAGATGCTATCAGCTAGTTGGAAGATCTAATATGAGAGGTGAAGAGGCTCAGATATAGCAGAAGCTATTCATTTGTTTTCTGGACATGTTTCTTTCATTGTGATAAGACATATTCACTTTGAATGCACTGACATGCAGATAACCATTCACTGATTCATCGCCTATTCATTGGTCCCCTGCTCAGACTGAGGCAATCTGACATTGGTGAGGAGAGAGATAAATAGAGAAACATAAAAATACAATACCTGCCCTTTAACTGCTTGCAGTTTCATTCATACCAAAACTTCCACTCAAAGCAATATATATACCTATAAATGCAAAATAAAAAAGATAGATTTTTAAAATGCTACCAATGTCAGATCACTTTTAGTTTAGGTTATCATGGAAAGCTTCAAAGAAAAAGTGTGACTTGACAAACATATGTGACTTGGAAAGGTATCAGGAAAATTATAGTTGCTCATGCTGATATGTAAATACAGCATCCAAAGATTTAGGTTAGAGCTAAATACCTGAGAACTAGAATAAACTGCATAATTTGTATATGTATTCATTCTTACACAAATAAAGTGAATTCATTAAGTATAATCTCTATTTTAAAATAATATCAATTTAATTTCTTCTTAATTTTAATCTACTTTATATATACAGAAATGAATATTTTGAAGTTATGTATAATAAAATTTAGAATGATAGGCCAGGCATGATGGTTCATGCCTGTAATTCTAGCACTTGGTATGCCAAAGTGGGAGGATTGCTTGAGGCCAGGAGTTTGACACTGGCTTAAGCAACACAGAGATACCCTGTCTGCACAAAAAAGAAAAAAAAAAACTTAGCCAGGTGTGGCAGTGTGCACCTGTACTCCCAGGTACTTGGGAGGCTGAGGCAGGGGGATTGATTGAATACAGGAATTGAGGTTGTAGAGAGAGAGCTATGCTAAGGCTACTGTAATATAGTTGGGGCAACAGAGTGAGACCCTCACTAAAAAAAAAGAAAGAAAGAAATTCGCATTGATAACTTAACATGTATATTTGTTAGGTTAAATGGATAATTACCAAATTTAGCCAACTAAATCTTTCCTTTTTAAAGATATTGTTCATAAATATTTGTACAAACTATGCTGTCAGTATGACAAGGTATCAATTACACCTCACTTCAGGGTTATTTGTAAAACATTTAATGAAATTCAAAGGCAAATAAGCCTGGCTGGTATTTGATCATAATTATAAGAGTTGAATACAGGTATGTAACTCTGTGTATGTGTGTAATATATAAAACAAAGTAACATACATATCAAATAATGCTATATAAGAAATCAACTCCTCCTTTTTAAGTTTTTAAAGCATGTGTCATTTCTTTCTTTTTTTTTTTCCTGTTATCTGGGACAGTTTAGTTGATGATGATGGTCATAATTATAATTTAGAAATCAAAATTTTCCAACATTTATTTTATCTTCTACTTATTATCTTTCATTTAAATCAATGTGATTTATGTGAAAAGAAAGCAAAGAGAATCAGGTAATCTATAAGAAGAAATTCTGCTAATACAGATGTTAGAATATAGCAGCATGAACAACAAATATGTATCTTTCTTTGGGAATTTCATAATTACCAAAAAAGCATTTCTATACAATTAAGAGAGAACAATTTCTTGTTAGGGAAATCATAATTCTGTTATTTAGCAATTTCATTTGTGGATAATTGTGATTGCCTGTTTAAACAAATATAACATATAAGAACTGCTTACATCTAAAATGTGTATTCAAGAAAGTATACATTTTACAACATGCATCCTCATTAATTTAATGAAATTAAAATTTCCTGGTGAGCATTAAAAAATTGACTTATCGACAGTATACCATTCAGGCTTATAATCAAGGTATCAAGAAAATTAGGTAATATTAATACAACCATTTAAGCATAAAGAAATCCATCATTGTTTTGCCTTTGTAGCAAAGATATACTAATAAAATTCTGACTTCTTATATGCTTCAAATTAGCCATGGAATTCTTCCACAGACACATGGAACTCCAGATCTTAGCAACTATAAAGAAAATCTCTCTGGCAGATTATATTTTTAAAAATGTCATCTCTTGGGACATACTTGTAGATATTTGTGTTTACTTATTCTCTGCTTAAAGTGGCTTATAAAATTTTATATACAGTCATAGATTTCAATAATAAAATGTTTCCAGAATGTTATAGATCTGCCTTGCCTCCAATGAAGTCCTAATAAGCACCCCTACCAGAGACCAGGCGACCATTCTCCTGGGAGTCTGTACAGTTTGTATGTTCACTGCCGGACTCACAACTTCCTACATCAGTCTTGGTGGTAATGGCCTGTGAGTTAGTTACATTTTTTATACCATATTTAAAAAATTTTAATATTATTTCCCATTCAGCTTCTCTCTTTAGAAAACAAAAGAACTAATGGAAAATACCGAAGAAATCCTATATAAACAAATACTACAGTCATAATTAACATGGGCCAATTAAAATAGGCAAATTTTGCTAATTCTATTACATTAAATTTTTAGCATACTGGCCCAAATAAAACTCTGAAACTGTTCCTTATCACAGTGACGGGGAGGAATCTGATGGGCCTCACAAACTATAGGAATTAAGACAGGAAGCTGGCTGTTTGTCCTAGAGGTCACTGACAAACCCTGATAAGGCTACAGCAGAGGTCAGTCTCTGTAGGGAACGCGGGGTATATGAGCTCGTGTGAATTCTACGGTTAAGAATCTGAATCACTCAGAGTATAAACAAAATTCCCAAGCTAAGTATCAATGTAATATGTGAGATCTCTGTACCAGCTTAGACAAGAGGACATGCGATAGGCACATGGAATCCACATCTGGTTAAATGTAACATCAACTCCTGCTAAAGCATTTTCAACTTTTAGGAGAAATCTACTTGGCAATGTGTTAATAGCAAGGACAACTAAAACAATAAATAGCATCTCTTTCCAAATATTTAAGAACGTCAAGTAAGTGGCCCTTAGGCTGGGTTGTGGTTCTTGGAAGTTTTAGCCTATGAGAACCATATTGGGGACATCAAAGACTCCCCCCTCTCTCCAAAAAGCAATTCACTTCAGATGCTGCCACACAGTCAAATGCTTTTATGGCTACCATGTTTTTTTGGTTTTTGGTTTTTTGTTTTTTCCACTCTTCATATTTTGGAACATGTCAGATTCTTGAAATTAGAAAGGTGATGAAAAAGTACAGGATGATTAAATCCCTCTGGAAAAGAAACTAAGTAGGGACCCGACGGTAAAGAACAAAAACACATTCCAACCGAAACTGCACTTCTAGGGTGAGTGTGAACTATTAAGATGGATATAGAAGGCACGTTTTGGTTCCACAAGCTGGTCTGTGGACTCCTCTGCTAGTCTCACAACAGACAGGATGCAACCACCCCCACCCCATTCCTCTGACAACATCCCAGAGCACACTCAATCAGAGTCCCTTCTATGGAGGACAATACTATATTTGGGTTTAATACTGTGAGGACAGTCATCTAGTTGTCTTGTGTCAGAATGATAAATTTCCCTGGAACAAAATAAGGATTCTCATTGCATTCTTTTGCTTTAGACCATGAATGCACAAGAATAAAGAGGAGTATGTGTCCAGTAATACTTTTCAGAGGTGAGGTGTTGGGGGGGTCCCTAACATTTAAAAGCAACCAGTTCTTAGCAAAGTGACCTTTAGAAGAATAGTATTAACAATATTCATTTGCTCTACATCCACTATATTCTGGAAGTACTGTGAGTGTAACCTAAATGCTCAGAACGGAGATGTATGAGAAGTTGATAGAGGAGGAAAACTCCAAAGGAACGATGAATCCTACTTTCACTTCTCCCTGCTACCATGCCAAATACTACCTCCCTGCCCCCACCGCCTCACTCACCTTCCTCCTCCCCCAAGCATGGTTGCTTGGCATGCCAAGGCTGGCATCCTTGGGTGGCAGCACGAAACCTATGCTGGCTGCTGAGCGTAGCCTCAAGGCTCTTCCACTGTCCATAGAGTGCTCTCTGCTGTGCACACTAAAAACCTTCATCATTCCATTTGATTGTTTGCTAGCTTTTTTTTAAATTATATTTTTTTCTTTTTAAAAACACCCTTTATTTCCTGCCTGTCTCGGAGATACCAAGAATAGAATCTTTGACACATCAAATTCTGGAACCTCACCACTCACCAGGACTGTGGTTCCTGATCCAACGAGTGACGACTGAGAATCAGCACACAGTCTCTTGAGAGTGTCCAGGCCTGGCTGTTAAGCTCCCTGCTCTGATTAGTTTGTCGAGTTCACAGTGTTCCAGAGTGCTGAAGCACAGAAATTAGGGAGGGGAGGTGGAAGGAAAATCACTGGAGCCTCTTACGATCTAACTTCCACTAACTGAGAGGAAATGTCTTATAAATAAACAACAGCAAGAGAAACAAAAAAAAACCCATCCCGTCCTGCCAGAGGAATGTACATTATTGTCTCCCGACGGAAAACTTTACACCACACCAGAATGCAGCCATGTCTCCTGAAACTACCTTCCTCAAAACAGAAAGAAAAAGAGAATCAAAAGAAAAGGAGAACAAAAAAAAAAAAAAAAAAAAAGAGAAAGAGATTTTTTCATCCCCTTGAATTCTGTTGGGAAGTTCATGTGAGTTCCCAGTAGACAAACTAAACTAAGCAGTTTCAACAGTGTCACTGTTCCAGGATTTTGTGCGGAGGCTGCTTATTAGCAAAATTTCATTTCTGCCCAGATCATTGCTGTTCCATCCAGACATTTTCAGAAGGGAAGTTCAGGAAGGGGGAGGGTGCATTTGTGGAGGAGAGGAAGAAGAGAGGACAAAGGAAAACTCCTGATGAACCCGAATGCCCTGGCCACGGCCATGATAAAGCGAGCCCCCTCCCACCACCCGACTGCTGCTTGTTGAGGACTTGGTGATGCGGTGTGTTTAATCTACTTACTCTTTCTGCTCGGGAGGCTGAGGTTCCTACATTTCCAGCTCATGCTGGACTGTACCGTAAGCAACAAGTGAAATGAGTTCAGTGATCTCATTCTAGTCCTTCGACTCCTGTCCACATCACTAAGCGACTGCACAGCTTGGCACAGGCCAGGATGAGTCAGCAGTCTCTGGTCATGAGAGGCCAGGCCTGGAATAGCAGGGGGGTTTAGGTCAGGAGCAGAACGAAGCAGAAAGGCAGTCTAGATGGCAGGGCTCAGTTTTGCAATATGCAGGGATACTGTAGGTCAAAATGAAAGAGCCTCATCAGCTCTGGGGTGAAGACTGTGACTGCAGAAAAAGAAGAGTCACAGCAAAAACAGCCACCTACCAAACAGAGCAACAAGATAGAGTAGCAGTCAGAAAAAGAGGGCACTGGGTAGAGCCCTGGAGGATAGAAGATGCTCATTATAATTTCTGGAATACCTCTTCTCCCACGTGCTCTCCAAGCAGTGGTTTCCTAGATGTGCTCTAGGTATTTTGGGATTGTTTTCCAATTTGGTTAAGAAGCAAAACAAATAAAAACCAAAGCACTGCAGTTAAATAGCAAAATAGCAAAAGAAGCCTCATATTTAATATTAATGTAATTATGAGTAAGACCCTCATATTTCAGAGGTATATTTTTGGGTAAAAATGGCCTTAGATAGCCTTCATGAAATAGTTAAAGAGAAGCACTTCTTAAACTGAGCTTGGGTGAGAGTAGAGAAGAGCTAAGAACAAGTTAAATGATGAGATGCAGGGGATGTGTGACAATGTATCTGTATTTCTACTTAGTGAGGTCAGCATAGATCTCGGTGAGGAATTGATGCCTCCCACCGATAGGATTTTCAAACATCTCTCTTGCGCAGAAGTATTATAATCTAGCAGGAGGAGAGGAGAAGTTAAACGGGGAAACCGGGTTCAACATATGAGTAGAAAATAGCTTGGTGATAGACATTTTGTTTCCAAGGAGGCAAATTGCCCTGTATGTCAACTGATAAAGACAAGTCTTGATATTCAAACAGACTAGAGGAGAATATTGAGGAGACAGAATTATTAGCAAACAGTGATGATGGCCCTGAAATAAGGAAGAAAGCTGCCTCCAGTCAGATGGGGTGGAGCGGAGTGTCATGGAAAACTGAGTAAGAGCAATAGATTTGGGAAACGGTACTAAAAGAGTTCTTTAAAGTCCTCTGAAGAGGAATAATAAGGACCAACTACATATTCCTAATTGTTTTTCCCTTAGAGGTGCAGAGATGAATGAGAACTCAAACAAATCAGTGAGGAAAAACATGGAACTCCATTAAAAAGTGGTAAAAGTACACAAACAGAGATTTTGAAAAACAAAATAGACAAATGGTCAACAAACATGAAAAAATGCTCAACATCACCAATTGTCAGGGAAATGCAAATCAAAACCACAATGAAAACCATCTTACCTCCCTCAGAATGGCCATAACAAAGAAGTAAAAAGATAGTAGATGTTGACTCAGATGCAATGAAAAGAAAACACTGCTGTTTGGAATGCAAATTACCATAACCTCTATGGAAAGCAGGATGGAGATTCCTTCAAGAACTACAAGAACTAAGAGTAGAACTACCACTCAGTCCAGTGATCTCACTAGTAGATATCCACTCAAGGGAAAAATCATAATATTAAAGAGACACATGCCCTTATATATTTATTGCAGTACAATTCACAATTACAAAGATATGGAACCAACCCAAATGCCCCCAAACTGATTAGTGGACAAAGAAAATGTATATATGCACCATGCAATACTACTCAGTCAAAAAAAAAAAAAGAAAGAAAGAAAGAAAGAAAGAAAGGAATGAAATAATTTCTTCTGCAGCAAGTGGGATGGAATGGAAGCCATTACCCTGAAAGAAGTACCTCAGGAATGGAAAAACAAATACTGTATGTTCTCATTTATAAGTGGGAACTAAACAAGGGGGGGTGCATAGTCATACAGGGTGGTATAATGCAACAATCCCCACCTTTTTTGGCACGAGGGACCAGTTTCGTGGAAGACAATTTTTCTATGGACCAGGAGTGGGGGTGGGGTGCTTCAGGATGATTCAAGCACATTACACTTAACCTCAGATCATCAGGCGTTAGATTCTCATAAGAAGCGCAACCTAGACCCCCCACATGTGCAGTTTACAGTAGAGTTCGTGCTCCTGGGAGAATCTAATGCCCTTGCTTATGTGACAAGAGGTGGAGTTCAGGGGTAATGCAAGCACTGGGGCCGTAAACAGAGATGAAGCTGTGCTCCCTGCCTACTGCTCACCTCCTGTGTGCAGTCCGGTTCCTAACAGTCTGTGGACCAGTACTGGTCTGCTGCCCACAGGTTGAGGACAGCAGGTTTGATGAACACTGGAGACTCAGATGGTGGGAGGAGGTTGGGAGGTAACTGAGGGATAAAAAATTACCTATTGGTTACAATGTATACTATTAATAGTAGGGTGATGAGTGCACTAAAACTTCTGATTTCACCACAATGTAATTCATCCTTATAACAAAAAACTACTTGCAGCCTAATGAAATAGAAAAAAGAAAATGTAAAACACATTTTAGTGAGTTTTCATTGTAAGATTTTTTAAATAATCTCAAAACATTTTTTTTAAATATATACCTCATCTCGTTTACTTAATTATTGTGTTAAGACATCTATACCCTATACTAATAGATACAACATGTACCCTTGTATTATGCACCATAGGTGTGATCCCACCTTTCACCCTCCCTCGATCTGATGTCCCCCCTCCCCTTCTATCACCCCTTCTCCCTTATTCGTCTTGGGCTGTAGTTGTGATCTATTCTTCATATGAAAGTGTGAGTGATTGTAAATTGGTTTCATAATGGTGTTGAGTACACTGGATATTTTTTATTCCATTCTTGAGATACTTTACTAAGTAGGATATGTTCCAGCTTTACCCATGTAAAAGTGAAAGACATAAAGTCTCCATCTTTTTTAAGGCTGCATAATATTTCATGGTATACATATACCAAAATTTGTTAATCCATTCGTGGGTCGATGGACACTTGGGCTTCCATGACTTGGCTATTATGAATTGAGCTGCAATGAACAATCTGGTGCAAATATCTTTGTTATAAAGTGATTTTTGGTCTTTTGGATATATACCTAGTAGAGGATTTGCAGGATCAAATGGCAGGTCTACTTTTCGATCCCTGAGTATTCTCCATACTTCTTCCCAAAAGGGACATACTAGCTTGCACTCCCACCAGCAGTGCAGAAGTGTTCCCTTTACTTCACATCCACACCAACATCTGTAGTTTTTTGTTATGTGAACCACTCTTACAGGAGTTAGTTGATATTTCAAAGTGGTTTTGATTTGCATTTCTTTTATGATTAAAGATGATGAGCAGTTTTTCATGTATCTGAAAACCTATCATGTATCATGTAGGTCATCTATCATGTATCACCTACATGTTTCATGTATCTCAAACACCTATCATCTTCAGAAAAGCTTCTGTTCAAGTCCCTTGCCCACAGTAAAATGGGATTACTTGTTTTTTTCTTATTAATAAGTTTGAGTTCTCTGTGGATTCTGGTTATCAAACCTTTGTCAGAAGCATAACTTGCAAATATCCTCTCCCATTCTGAGGGCTGTCTGCTTGCTTTACTTATTGTGTTGTTCTGTTTTTTCTTTTGGCTGGGGCTGGGTTTGAACCCGTCACCTCTGGCATATGGAGCCGGTGCCCTACTCCTTTGAGCCAAGGGCGCCGCCCACTTAGTGTGTTCTTCAACACATTTTTTTAGTGTTTAACCTTGGGCAATCAAATCTTTTAGCCTCAGTTTCCTTCTCTTTGAGATGGAAGTAATATTATCATCCCCAGTGAATTACTGTAAGGAATGAATCAATGTTTGTCAATCCTTATCATAGCAGTATCTGTCATGCAGTGAACACAAGAAATTGCTGTTATTATTATTTACCATATCATCTTTATAAATACCATAAATACCCAGTGAAGGAATCCCTTCCAGTGTTCTTCCATTGGACTGAGTGGAATCAATAAAATCAGTTCAGTAACACTTCTTACAATGTTGCTTTAAAAAGCTCACGCTTATTTCTGCCTGGGTATGTTAAACATTATACTTGAACACTGAGAATGTTGAAAATCTATTATGTGAAAACCTTGATTTGGGGTATCTATGTTGTCAAAGCAACTTGGAGCCTAACAGTGTCCAGTAACTAGAGACCTAAAAAAGAAAAGAGGAATTTTTAGAAGCTTCTCCAAAAGCAACAGGATAAAAGTACTATTGGCCTTAACCGCATGATGACGGTTTTTTACCAAAGGGGAAAACTTAGTCCACTTGATCATCCCAGCCTAATTGATTAATTGTGGGTCTGACCATCTGGCTGATGAATGCTGACACCCAGCAGTGATTACTGTGCAACACAAATCCGGATATGCTCTCCCCGTGCCTCCCACAATAATGGCAACTCTGAACTTAAGGTTAGTTTATTCAGGCCTCTTGGCTCAATCTCTTCATGGAACAGTGGTTGTGGCAGGGAATATTTTATGAGACCTGGTCAGGAATTATCGTCTCTGATTTCACTTACTAGCTCCTTTCCAACTCCACTCCTACTCATGCTGGAGCCCTCTCTTGTATAGAATCACTTTTCATGCAAAGCATTCCATCTGTAGTTTTCATCATATTGTCTGATTCTCTCATTTCTGGTTGCTGTATTCTGAAAAAATATTTCACTAGACTAAAAGACCCTTACGGCTATTTCTCAGGGCATCCTATTGGCATCCTTGTATCTTGGCTACTAGTTTACTTCAAATTACTCTGTGCTTCTAAATAAAAAAAATCATTTCACCTGATTTATCAATCTGATTAAAAGTCCCACGAATAGCCCATGTTCTCCATGAGGTTAAGGAATACAAGGATTAATAGAAGATAATTCTTACATCTTAAACCTATTTCTAATCTCCAGTTAAGACTGTCTTATGGAGAAGACTTCCCCACTAGGATTCTGGAACACATTTCATTGCTAGAAAAAGAAAGTCAGCCTCATGTAAATAACAAGGATCAACAGTGATGCCACCCACAAACCACTCCACACTTGGGGATAACCTGCATGTGGAGAGTGCTCCAAGTAATTCAAACCTCCCCACATAAATGTGAACCCTGTGGTATTACAACCAAATTATTTTACTTTATTTTGTGGGAAGGAGCAGGGGATTAAACTGACAAAAAAATGTCTGACCAATGAGTCACAACAAAGAATCATCCATTTCCTCTTTCCTTTTCCCAGACTGATTTCCATCTCTAAATTCATCCTCCCCATAGATGCTGAATTCTTGGATACTCCAGGCCAAGTTAGTGTTAATTTTCAGCATTGAATGGCAATAGCATGCTGAACTATAGAGTTCTGGACTAGGAGTTGGGAAATGTTTTTGGCCTGACTGTCAGTAAACAACTATGTGTCTTAGGCAAGTCAAGTCCCTTAACTCCCCATGTCTCAGTCTCTTCATTGAAAAATGATAGGGTAGGACGGCATGAACTTCATAGTCTCTGCCAACATTAAGATTCTATGGTTCTATAGCTCATTCCCCCCACTCCACATGCCCCCTGGCATTAACTACTCAGCAACTCTGCTTACAGTAATTTCTCTGCTCTCAGTTACTAATGGAAAAATATCTCCTTCATTTACTACTTGGTATTTTGTGTTTGTAATCTTTTCCTTTTTTGATGCTAGATATTTTGAGTCATAAACACTAAGATATCCAAATAGATGCTTTAAATTTGAAGGCATTTAAGGAGAATAACTTTCCCACATAGAACATTTAGCATAGCTGGGTATGGCGGAAGCCAGCCATCAGTGGAGCAAAGGGGCCAATTGATGAGTGAGAGGAAGCCATTCATAATAAGAGTCTCCAGACTCTTCAATTTAGATAAAACTAAACTGTTACCAACTTCCAACTACTTTTCCAATCATTCCCAGACACCATCACAGACACTTAGGACTACAAATCTGAGGACCAGCACTGGCAGTGATGCAGATCTTATTCCACCTCCACCATCCATTGCCAAGTAGGATTTAGGATGGCATAGTAATAAGAGCCAAGAGGACAATCTGTCATTTATTTTCCTCCAAACTTCTTGAAATTTCCCATTTGGGCTCTGTTTCCCAGTTTTAATTTGGTAACTGCCATTTTTCAGCATCTCTTTTAACAGGTTACTAATAATTTCTGATACAGGATCTCATATTTCATTTTGTGCTGCTAGAACTGCTGTTAATATTTCATCTGCCTTCAATTCAGCTCTGAATAAAGGCTGCTGGGTTTCTGATACACTGTTAACACTTTGGTTCTGGGGATTGGATCACCAGTGTTCATTTAGTTTGTCCATATTTTGTTATGTAAAAGTAATAGGTTGGCTGGCCTCAAAATATCTGAGTGTGTGCTGTACATCCTGGGGATACTTCAGAATTTCATTCTCTGGATCTTTGATGAAAAACAACAAAAACAAGTATTCTGCATTTGTTCTCACGGGTAAAAGCCATTTGCTTCAGTCATGTGTTCTGGGAGCAGCATGCAATGGTTAAGAGTCAGGGCTCACAGGTGGATCTACTATCAAATTTTGGCTCTGAAATCGATTACAGAGACCACCTTAGGTCACTTTCTTATAGTCTCAAACCAGTGGTGTGGGGGAATTAGGGACATGACAAAATAAACTGTCCTGACCTTCCCATTGGTATGTAACTGTTTTAAACTTCCCCATCCTCTCTTTTTCCATTTGTACAATAGGGAGAAGAATAGTATCCATTTCTACTGCTATGAAGAATCAATAAATTAATGTACAGTGCTGAAGACTTTCTCTGGTCTCAATACATGATACTATCATTATAAACCTAGCATTAATAATCTACAAATTCACATGATAGTGTTAGTTATTTTTTAACATCTTTTCAACATAAACAAACTTGAGTACAAATTATTGAGTCCAAACTTTTGTTGTTTGCTTTAATATAGCTTACGTTAAAAAAAACTCTCAGTGAAATCAAACAAAATATTTTAAAATTGATCTTTAAATGTATATGTACAGTTAGAATAATACATAACATCATATTGTTACGCCATTTTCAAGCTAGCAGCACATTCTCAAAAGTTTTTGTTCATCTAATATCCAGTTCTAGATATAGTACATTGTACCAGTATGAATCTGTTCTATAAAAAGATGATTTACCCTTTTTACTTTTCCCTCCACTCAAAGAATAGAGATCATTTTAATAGTCTTTGGGTATGTGTCAGTTGAGGTCCATGAGAAGAGAGAAAAAATATAGCAGCAAAGTTTAGCTTAAAGAATTATTGCTAATAACAGGGGATTGAAATAATGGGGCACTAACTCTTAAGTAAAGAACACTAAGTAATATAATAACAAATATAAGATAGGACCACAACTTTGAGGGCCAAGATATTGTGCCCAAAGAGCAGTCCTCTCCACTTCTTAGACTGAGATCTATACCTTGTAGGATACAAGGAAAAGTCTTCTCTACCCCTGGACTGGGATCTAGACTTTTTTGGACAAGACACAGCCATAACTCATTGAATGGTAGTTGCTGGGGAGCTGGGTCAGCAGAACTTACTGGAAATCTATACTCTAAGGTACCAGTGAAAGCTACTAACAGGGAGGGATCTCACCTGCAGCACTCTGCTATAAACCACCTGATGTGTGCCTGTGCCTGTGTGTGTGCGTTTGTGTATGTGCGTGCATGTATTATGTGTGGTGTGTACTGGGGGAGGCTGCTAGGCGCCAGGGCAGTGTGCTTGCTGTGGGAAGTAGATGCTGGGGAAGCTGCTTGTGCTGCAGCAGCTAGGCTCTGGAGGAACCAGGCCAAGGAAGAGCTTGACAAAGGAGGGAACAGGGAGGAACCCCATTCTTTCTGTAATCTCTCTGTACCCTCTAATGACAAAACACTCTCATAAGAGCTGGCAAAGGAAAAATATGTTATGGACCCAGATACATTTTTGTAAAGCAGGTAAGGAAGGGTAAATTTGGATCTTGGAGGCAATACATTGGTAACTGATACATTATTTGCTCACACACATTTAAAAAAAAATAACTAATTTTAGAGATGATAATTCAGACTTCTTGATTTATCACACTGTTGTTCACCTTTGCTGGTAAATCAACTCTCTTTGCATAGTTAAATAAATACTATCAGAATTAAGAAAAATAAGAGGCCAGTAAATAAAAGCCTATAAAAGAATCTTTAAAAAGTTACAGCACTAGTATTTTTACAATAACCTTTTCCCCTAAGTGCTGCTCACATATGTTTTAATTAAATGTTTATAATTTACTTAAGAAAAAGATGTACAGAAATACTAAGCCACTGACCTAAATTTATGCATCAGTGATCCTAGTCCAGAATTTCAACTAAGTGGATAATCAGGAGAGTCATTAAAAACAACCCAAAGCTTTGAGAGAGGTCAAAATCGCCTCAATTATCATTTTTCATCTCCCTCTCCTTTTTCTTTTTAATTGATTCTGGAATCCATATCTGCTTGTCCCATGACATTTTCCTTTAGAGGGGTGGAGGCAGCTGTTAGCAGTAACTTACTATTACTCTGAAAAATATATCATCTATTTAGTACATATTTAAGGGTGATTTCTTCCTATGACTCTCATACTATATTGTTTTACGCTCAATATTAAATAGAGAAGCATCAGTAAATGACTAACATGGTAAACGGTGATCATTGCTATAACTAGTTTTACATATAGGTGGGAAAGTGTATTCTAAAATACCCCCCTCCTACTTTTGCCTGATTCCTGCAAGAAGGGGACAGAAACCTTTATTTTATAATTAGAGGTAGCATTTAAAAATTCAACCCCCCTGACATTAGACAAGGGTTGTGGTTGTGGCATTTGAGAACACAAAACCAATCAGGTGAGAAGAGTCCTACGCAGAGCAGACTAGAGTGAGGCTAGACTACAGAACCCCTGTCTCACCACGCATCAGTCTTTATCTGAGCCTGGTCATAAGAAGTACTATCTTCTCTCACCATGATGGAGGGGACCTTCCTGTTTCCTCACGGTTGCGTTTTCTAATAACCATTGCTATTATCCGAAGCAAGTCTTGTTGTCTATCTCACAACCATATGGTAGGCATCTCTGCCAGCTGCAGGTGGTCCTGAGGATTTCCTTTTGTTTGTGTTATGTGTGAGCACTGAGGATAAACTTAATGGCCCTAAGTTTAGTCCTCCCCTCCAACACACACACACCTCTCCCTTGTAATTCCTAAGTCCAAATGGAGAAGATGACAAAGGAATATTGTGAGGCCACATAAATCAGGCAGGCAAGTCCATTTTATTTTAGGTTGCCCTTCTGTTCTGCTGGCTTTTCCACTATTACCCACTATACTCACCCTGCCGGCTGCTCTTACTAGCAACATGCCTTTTTAATCAGCTTTCCTGGGGTCTGCATTTGATTACAGCATTTGTGTTCTATTTTGATTCTTTTGTACTGTGCCCTGTGGTGTTAGCTTGAAAGGTGTTATTTATAAAATGAAATTCTATTGTATTGCCACTTGGATTCAAAGAGGACATATAATATTAATGCAGAATGTATTTAATAATATCTTGAATCTATTAAATCAATTTCTTCATAAGAATACAGGATGGGAGGGGAGGCATGTGGGTTGATAACCAGGTAATAAGATATGAGAGTCACCTGAACTTTCCTTCACAAACTCTCCTGAAGGCTGGCATAAGAATCATGCTTTTAATGTCAGAGTTTCAAAAAGGAGGAGACTACCTTTCTCCAAACGAACTAGCGCAGTATGCATCTGTTGAAACATTCAACTGGACAGGCCATTTTCCCAGGCTTCAGATTTAAATTTTTGACTAAGGAAACCATGAGACCAAACATGAATGTGATTTTTTTACTATCTAGAAAGATTTAGATAAAGAAACGCAGGCACCTATTTCTAAGGACCTACTTTCAAGATTTGTAAAAAGGAGTGCACTTGCTCTCATCCTGACTTTTCTCAAAGGCAGGCTTGGAAAATTCTAGTGATACTAAGAACTGGTGCTGACTTTCCAGTGTGCCATGTTTAGAATGATGTGCTCATCTACCAAAAGGGAAGGTTTCGATATGGTTTCTGGGCCTATAGTCAAAAGTTTCCAGATTAGCTTGATGGAGTAGTTCCCAACTCTTCTTCACATAAAGACTGAAAGATTCTATCAGTGTGTCGCCGCTTGCATAGCACATCTGTTGCTGTACACATTAAGTTCTTCCACTATAACTGTTTTCATGTTGATATGTCTGAAATCATAAATGGCTAAATTGCTGTTTTAATAGAGAATAAGGAAGGATCAGATGTGGAAGACGATGTAGGAATCAGGGTCCGTAGAACTTACTAAAAGAAAATGTACTACACACGGAAAGCTGGATGTATGGTTGCATATTTTCACCTATTCTCACTCACAGGCACATTATTTAACTACAGAACATTCAGTATCCAGTTTCCTAATCTCTGAAACGGAAATACTAATTTATCTTTTTTTACTTGCACTTGACTATTTTATAGGTGAATAAGGTAACAGTTCTAGAATCTTCTAAATTCTTTACAGTGAAGGCAAGGAACAAACATATAATATAGGCGTCCTCAAACTACAGCCCATGGGCCACATACAGCTGCCTAGGACATTTATCTGGCACACCTGGTGTTTTTGCCGCCATTGCCTGTCCTGCTTAGCAGCCGACTTGTCCTGGGGCCTGCAGTCCGGCCCTCCAATGATTTGAGGGACAGTGAACTGGTCCCCCGTTTAAAAAGTTTGAGGACCCCTGATATAATGTGACTGAAATGATAGGTTTGACCCCATTTTTGATTCTTCAAATCTAGAGATGAGAAACAGTGACAAAGAAATTAATTTACTTCACTTTGAAAATAAACTGCACGCTCTAATTTATAAGTGAAATGCCAAACATAAGGAGCTAGAATGTGTTAGAGCATACACATCCAAATCTTGAATGCATTAAATCAAAGTTATTTGCATGAACAGATCACATTATTTATCTCTGTAGCCACCCCAGTTCCACCTCATTGGCTTGGATTATGTACGTATTCCATTCCATTCATTAATATCTACTGAATTGAAGTGAAAATGAGATCATACAATTTTTAGAGCTAAAAGTAACTAGAGACCATGTTAAGTACAGTTATCTCATTTTGCGGATGATAAAACTGAGTCCCAGATCAATTAAGCAACTTATGTAAGTCTACTGTTAATAATATTATGGTATAAATCTTTAGAAAATCATTTTAAATATTCAACACTGAAAATACATTATTCAATCAATTAAAACAAAATATATGTTCTTTTGTCAAAACAGTAAGTACTATTTAGTGCAAATAACCTGGTGTACTCTAATCTAACCAACAACACAGAAGCCAAAAGTAACAAACTTCATTAAACATCTACATGTCACCGGCACGTTAGAAATGCCAAGTTACGAGGTTGCACTTCTTACTATTATGGCTACTGGCCAGTGCATTGGCATATTTTTTCAGGTAAAAGTAAAGTCTTAAAAAACAAATAATAATGGGGTGAAGTCAGAAAGATGGTGCAATAGAAAACTCTAGCTCTCATTCTTCCATAGAAATACCAGTAAAACAACATTGGAATCAAAATACCTTGAAAAGAAATTCAGAATATATCTAAGAAGCAGAAGCACCTGAAAGGATCACAAACTAAAAGCAGTTGCATTTATATGAGTAAAAAGAGAGACAATTTCACTTTAGTTGTGTCAGTATCTCCTCCAAACTGGCTTAGCTCAACACCCAAAAGATCATTTCAGCCCATGGTTTCTCTTGTGTGGCACAAAGTGACACTAGAGGGCACACCTGGCTGCCCAACCTCCTGGCCTCTCAGGGAACCCTCCACAGGGCTGGTTTCTATATTACTTCTTAGGGAGTGATGAACCACTTCCAGAGCTTGGACCCCTGAAAGAGTGAGGGACAAGGGATGGTGAATCCTTAAATCTGGTGCTCTCTGCCCTCAGGGGCAGAACTGAGGATTTTCTTCCATGAAGGAAGGAAGGAAGTGAAGGGTCGTTTACCTTGTACTAGATCCTGAATGAGCAACAGAACTCTGTCCCGTGCAACAGTTAGAACTGATAAAAGAAGCTGGCACTACTCTGTATGATTAGAAAAAAGCATAGAACTGAAACTCTTCCTCCAGAAGGAAGGAAGAAAGGACAGAGGGCCTTGCCTTTGGCCTTAGAATATGCTCCCAAGATGATGGATGATGGTTTTTATCTTGTCTCAAAAAAAGCACCACTGACCAGTAATCTAATCAAAACCCGTTCATAAAGACTAAAAGTAGCTGGTACTTCAAATATACAGATCAGAAAGGAAACCTACAAGGAACACAAAGAATCAAGAAAATATGACACAAAAGAAGAAAACAAGCCTCTAAAAAGCAATCGAGGAAATGAAGATATGTGAATTGACTGACAAAGAGCTCACAACCATTCTCTTAAAGAAGCTTAGTCAATTACATAGATAGTTAAATAAAACAGGTGAAAAAACTATGAATGAAATGAGAAGTTAAATAAAGAGACAGAAACAATAAAAAGAACCAAACATAAATACAGGAACTGAAGAGTAAAAAAAACTAAAGGGGAAAATTAACTAGAAGGGTCCATAAGCAAACTTGATCAAACAGAAGGAAGAATCAGTGGACTTGAAGACAGGTCAATTGAAATTATGTGGCCAGAAGAGCAAAACTAAGAAGTATTGAAAGAAAAGTAAAGAAAGCCTAAAGGACTTACAGGACTCCATCAGTAAACCACTGACCACATTACGGAGGTTCCAGAAGAGGAGAGAGAGAAAAGGGTGGAAAGCCAATTTAAAGGAGAAAAAAGATGGCAGAAAATTTCCCAAATCAGGGGAGGGAAATCAACATCCAGATTCATGAAGTCCAAAGAACACCAAATAGATTGAATATAAAGACATCTACACCGAGTTGCATCATGATCGAATTGTCAAAAGTTAAAGACAAAAAGAGAATTTAAAAACAAGAGAAAAGCAGCTCATCACATTCAAGGTAGGCCCCATAAGACAGTCAGTAGATTTCTCAGCAGCATTAAAGAGGAAAAATCCTGCCAATCAAAAGAACACTACTGTATCCTGCAAAACTGTCCTTTAGAAATGAAGGACAGGTAGAGACTTTCCCCGACAAACACAATTGGAGGGAGTTTGTCACCACTATACCTTCACGAAAAGCTAAAGAGAATTCGTTAAGCTTAAATAAAAGAATGTTAATAAGCAGCATGAAAGCATATGAAAACATAAAACTCACTGGTGAAGGCAAGTGTACTGTCAAATGTGAGAGAATTCTAATGCTGTATGGGTAGTATGTGAATCACTGTTAACTCCAGTACAAACATTAAAAGACAAAAAGATTTAAAAATAATAATCAGTTAATTAATTTTAACTAACACATGGTATAAAAAGATGTAAATTTTCACATTAATGGCATGAAGTGTAGGGGGCAAGAATAAGTAAAAATGTTTTTATATTATGTTAAGTGGTTATAAAGTTAAAATAAGCTCTTAAAACTGTTAAGTTGGTTTATGTAATCCTCATGGCCAATGCAAATTTAAAAACTTATAATAGATACATAAAATATAAAGAGAAGGAAATCAAAGCACACCAGTACAAAGAAATATCATTAAATCACAAAGGATGACAGCAAGACAGAAACAAATGAACCACAAAAAAAATAAAAAACAAAAAAATAGCAATTAACAAAATTGCAATAAGTCCTCACCTATTAATAATTAAGTGAAAATGGATTAAATTCCCTAGGCAAAAGACATAATGACTGAATGGATTATAAAACAAGATCCAACAGTGTGCTGCCTAAAAGGGACTCACTTTAGCTTTAAGAATACATAGAGACCAAAAGTGAAGGGCTGGAAAAATATATTCCATGCAAATGGTAAGCAGAAAGTAGCAAGACTGGCTATTCTTACATCAGAGAAAATAGACTGTCAGTCAAAAAACTATAACAAGAGACAAAGAAGGTCATTATATAATGATAAAGAGATTAATTCATTAAGAGGATATAACAATCCTCTTGACTAGAATCCTCTTGATTGGAATCCTCTTGACCGGAAAAGACCAGAAACTGAATCAATGTAAATTTCAATTAATTACAAAATTAGAAATAACCAGTGAAATACTTTTCATTTTTCCAAAGTTCCTCTCATATTGGAAATCCCTGGAGACTACAGAGAATAGACGGTGGAGAAAAGGGGAGCAAGTGACAGTAACAGGCTTGGTGCTTTTAATGGCGGCTGGATGGCTTGTTGGAGGCTATTGCGTATGTATTAGAAAAATGTGATTCCAGAAATGCAATCAGGATTTCACAGATTAAATTCAAATTATTAATTTGGTATTTCAGCCTCTATTACTTGCTCCATGTCACTTAATTACTCCCCTAAAGTATTGTGTGGTGTAGCCAGACTATGTTAGGGTTATCCTGGTATTTCTAAGGGATTCCTAATTTTAAATATTCTGTCCTATCACCTCCACGATTTGTTAAATTGTATCTGCATTTCTGGATTGTAATCTTATTCATTCATTTACTATGATTCAGTGAGTATCTACTATGTGTGAGACAGTAAGAAGGAAAAAAACCCAGAAATAAGCCTCATTTTCTATCTTCGAATAATTAAGGAATTCACAATGTGTAACATATGTGTTTCTGCCATCAAGCTTTTATTCTTCCTGCAGTGAGAGTGTCCTATCATTATTCTCTTATCGATCTAATTGCTTTAGTTACAGTTCGGCTCCTGTTCTACCCCCTCTGTGAATTACTTTTTAGTTTTTAGAGTCCACATTGTTTTCCCTTCTTTTCCTTTTTGACTATTACAGCTGGGATAGACATTGTCGCCTACCCAATATCCATTCCCCCACCATTGTTCCTAGCCATAGACCCCTCTTTGTTAGGGGTAGCAACATGCTCAGTCCTGGATGATAAATTTTGAAATTTCAAAGCCAATATGACAAATCTATTCCCTAAGTTCCTTGATCCCCCTGACAACGAAGGGTGGCCCAGGGACACAATTCTAGTCAATAAGATGTCTATGGAGACCTGAGAGGCTAGTTTCTGAGAAACCTCTTTCTTTTCTTAAAGGGGGAGGTAAACGGAAAGCTTCCTACCATCCCTTTCTTCCCTTTGTGAACGTGGACATGATGTTTGGGGTTGTGGTGGCTATTTTGTGTTCATGAAGTAACAAGCGTGAGAAAAGAGAATCTAGAGATGTTGGCACAGACGTTCCCATACACCAGGAATTCCCTGCCTCCCAACCTCTGCGCTCCTTGTTATGTGAGAAAAAACCAACTCTTATTTGTTTAAGCCACTCAAGTCAGGATTTCTGTTACCTGCTGCTGAGCACATTTCTAACAAAAATAATAATTATTATTACTGGCACTTAATAAATATTCATTTGCTTCAAATATTTATTATGTATACTAGACTTTGAATATATGTAAGAAAATTTTCACTCAGAAAGGAAGGGGGGGATTTGTATTAGGATCAGAAAAGAGGATTAAACCAGGTCAAGTAAGAAAACTTTGAGTCTACAGTGAGCAGTTATATAACAAGAATCTGTTGCAACCTTGTTCAGTTATTACATACGATGAAAGCAAACTTTTAAACATTTTCCAGAATTGGTAGAACTCTAAATTAGAAATGAGACCGTAGGATAAGCCCCCACATAATTAATGTTTTAAAGAAGAGATGATATAAAACAAGCTTTCTATGAAATATACGGAAGACAATGCTATAAAGTTTGAGCTTTGTTAAAACTAAGTGAGGAGCCAGCACACGTCAAATCCCACTAGCAGCAAGGCTTTTTCTCTGTCCCTCAGATTGTATAACTGATTCACGCAAATGCTACAGACTTCTTAGCATGCTATTAACTTCCAAAATCTTTCACCTGAGGTTTGAACCCACCAGTGAGGAAACTATTATAGCATTTGCTTTTGGATAACAGACTACATAAGTTGAGACAAGTTATTTTCAAGTCTTCCAAATATTACAAGTAGGAGGGAACTGGGGAGGAGAGAAATAAGTAGCTTTGGGTCGTTTTAGGTTAGTGACCTTAAACATAAGGTGTGATTTAATCAGAAGCCAGAGTAATCATGGCAGGAGTAGGGGAAAAAGACTCAGAGCCGCCTGGAGTTAGGGAGGACTTTAGTGGCAGCTTTCAGCCTGAGCTAAAACTGCAGGATTCTGTCAGAGGCTCCACAAACAAAGGGCTGCATTATGTAATGCATCTTGTATTTCTTTGTGAACTATTCCACAACAAAGTTTCATTAGTTTTTTTTCCCCTAGACATTTGACCATTTCCAGGCTGCAACTTGTCGTCCAGAAGGGAAACTTTCTACCTCAAATAAAAGTTTAAATTGCAAGAAACTGACATTTTTTTCCATTATCAACTCAAAATTAATTTGAACTTTATACTGACTGGGAAAATATTTCTTCAGTTAGGTGGATGAAAAGTAATCCCATCTGAAGAATTTCCAAATAACTGAGCAATAGTAAACAATAATTTAGTCAGCAATAACAGTTAAACTCTCAATCTATCGTTTTCTGATAGTGTTACCCTGTTAAGTGTAACACTCTTGGATCACCTTTCAATACAGCACTTTATAGTCAGAACGAAAAGACAGCATGTTACGTGGACAGCACAGAGCACTACGTTCTCATAAAAAGTATCTGTTTTCAAAAGAAAGTTTATTTATTCTTTTGCCTGTTACAAGGACATTTTAAGATTAATTATAATCCCACACTGTCAAATCTAGCTTCAATGTATAAAACTCTATTTTTGGTAGTTTAATTCTTTTATCAATTACTAACTTAAGAGGCTTCTATTGCATAATATTATTTTGGTCAGTTGGAAAAATAATTTAACTGCCAAACAGATTTTCCCATTTAACATTTCAAATGTTGGTTTAATGTTTACCACTTAGATCTCCATGAAGGTGACTGAGGTTTACAGGGGATGTTGCACAGAAATCCTTTGGCCTGAGAGTCTGGGTTGCACATAGTTGAAAGGAAAGTATGGATCGTAGGCCTCAATAACAAAATTGTAAAAAAAAATTTAGGGTTTGACTCTCAGCAGGTGGCACTCTTCCTTCTGATTTGGTCTTGAATGAATGCCCCAGCATTTGGCTATTTCTTGGGCAGAGCACGAGACTAAACAACTCAATAGTGCTTAAGGATTAACTAACTTCTAAGAAACTGGAATCAAGAGAAGTTACCTAAATGGATTTACATCATGCTGGGCTTTTTTCATCAAAATAATACTCTTAGAATTTTGTCCTAGAAGTTGGTAACCATATCTCCCAGTTTATCCAAGATAGTTTCAGTTCCAGTTGCCCAGGCACAATTATTAATAGGGTTCATTTCATTCTTAAAAGTGTTTTCATTTGGATGATAAATTATAGGGTTACTCTACATATACTTTAAAAATTTTTTACTTATAACACCATTTACAGTGCTAATCCTTCTTTTTAGGGAAAATTAAAATAGACACTATTGGTCAACTTCTATAAAGAGAAAAAGATCAAGAACAACTTTATTACTTCAATCCCAGGGCTTTTATCAGAAAGACCAGGCCATCTAAAAGTTTATTTTATGATAACAACAATTTAGGAAAGTCATTATTTCATAATCATGAATTTTCTAGGATTCTTAATTTTAGGTGGTCTTTTTTTAAGCCCTATTTCATACAAGCAGGCATATCTGCCCTTAGAATTCATTGTAATTAAAAAAAAAACTGAAATGAAATTGTTTGTATTTTGTGTTTTAATCCTAATTCCACTTTTTAATCAGTTGGCAAATTCGAGTAATTTCTGTGAACATCATTACTATTGACCCATTCCAAAATGCCTATAAGAGTATTTTAAAAACCAGAAGTGAAATATCTATGTATATGAATACTGTGAAAAGCTGGAAGTTACTATTACTATTATTTCTTTTTATAAATAAAGATAGATTTTTTCTTTTGGACTTCTAGGACGTTTGCATGGCTGAGCATGTGGGAGTGGAGGTTGTTCATTAGAATCTCCTTCGACACGTATCTGTTACATTTTGGGGGGACATCTGTACCTGAATGCTGACCACCTACAAAGATCTAGAAAGGGGAAGACCATGGTCACGTGCACTGAGGCCAGACACTAAAGGGCTGCGGTAAGGTCCAAAACTCTTGTCAACAGCTTTGTTAGTGATAGCATGGGTATCTGACACAGATAATGATACTCTTTCCTCAGACAGGATGGGAAACTTGAGGGGAAGAGGGTGTGGAGTAGAAAGACTAGTTCGTCCCAGAAGATTTTCTATTTACTAGTCACATTATAAAAACAGACTCCTGAATTCCTACAGACATAGTCTTCTTTCTTCTTGTTGATGTTTTCCTATTTCTTCTCTGAAATCCTTAATTCTTTGGTTGAAAAATATGTTGGTGTTCAGACTTAATTCTCTGTCTATGTTACATCAAAAGTATATGAAATGTGTTTTTAATTTTTCCATTTATGAGAATATAATAAAATGATTTTTTAAGTTTGAATTTTTTCATTATTAAATACTTAAAAAAACTTGTAGTAATTATAGGAACATTTCTTATAAATTATCCTTCCTCCAAATAATTTAACTACATAGAACTAAATCTGTAATGTATGACATTTTGACCTTTTAATTTGACTACTCTGATGATCAACCTCAAGATTTTCTGATTCTCTATTTTAAATATACTATACTTGCACAGAGGTGATAGGATAAAAAGAGAGGTGGCTGGTAGGAAACTACAGAGGGGAAAAGAAACCCAACAAGATGGTACTTGGTATCTAAGAGCCAAAAAAGAGCACTATAAATGCCCCCCATCCTTTGGAGAAAAAAAATTATCTTTCACACATTCCAGCTATTAGAAGTTCATTTGTGTTTAACAAGGCCCTCTTTTAAAATGCAAATTTGCCTTGTGAACCTGTAAACCATGTTCACACCTTATTGTTAATTACTCTAATGTTCTAGAATATGATCAACACTTAACTGATATTGGCAATCTAGGAGTGAACAAATAACTCAGGGTAGAAAAAGGAAATGTTGGTGGAATGGGGCTGGAGATGATAGTATAAGCATTTCATTTTTGGGAAATAGAGCATATTGATATTCTGAGGTTTTGTTTTAGAGAGTTGTAGTAGCTGGGATACAAAAAAAAAAGAGCATTCTTCTGGATTCCCAATGTTTGGCTGTCACCAGAACAAATATGGAAGCCTGCAAACCTTGTTTTAAATTCACCCATGACAAGTGAATCAAATGTACTCTTTTCTGGAAACCTTTCTAGCTAATTCCCAGTATCTTTACAATTTGGTGATGTTAGAGTTTTAAACTCATCTTATTCGTTCAAACCCCCAGGTCCGAAGCTTAACTGATAAATGAATTTAAAAAAAAAAAAAGTGAATATGGTCCAGTCCTTTCACCTGCCTCACCAGTCATTTACTTCAGAGATTATGGAATGTCATCCTAGAACATACTGTAATCTACTTTAGAAGAATACAGAGATACAATATTTCTCCATGGTCCTTAGTAAGTGCCACTTGACCTGAAAGCAAAAGGTTGCTAAATTTGAATTAGACTTTAGTTGACTTAAGCTACACATTTTAGCTAGGCAGAAATTAAAGGGAAAAAATATTTTATGACATCTTGTAACTTTACTAATCACCTCTCCATTTATATAAAAAATAAATATGCTAAACTCTTCACTGTTAAGAAAAGGGGTCATCTTTCCTGCCAACATGGCTAATTTTAGTTTTTATGTAGTTGGATACATTTGTAAACTATTACATGAAAACATATGGTTGGAACATGCTTATTCCTTTATGAGTGTTCTTCTTTGGAGGCTGCAAAATTTTCCTTAGTTGCTCCATGTGCTACTTTTTCGTGTTGAGGGCTTCTTGTTCTAAATAATTTTCTTCCTTTTCCATTTTTAATGAAATGAGTTCTAATATGGAAAAAAGAAACTCTCTGATGAAAATCCTTTTCTTGTAAATGTGGACTGGGAACTGATATAGGCCACAGGGGGACAGCAAACAGTATGTTGCACACTCTTCAATCAATTGGTCTCTTTGTAGTTTATTTACCTGAGTGCATTCTGACAAGTAGTGATGCAACAGAGGGAAAGGGATTATCTGTGTGGCTAATTTCCCGTACGAGACATGTTTTCCTTAATATTAAACACAAATCTACATACTCTTAGATCAGTCAATCACCATTTGAAGGTATCTCACCCATAAGGGAGAGTGTGAAACTCTCTCTCAGAGGTACTGAATTTTACAGTCTCTCCTTGGAGTGCTGGTATGTGATTCTCAGTTGGTCTCTGAGTGTTACCGTCACTAGTAAACTGGCATAGTAGGAGTGAAATTCTTTCAAATAGAAGGGTATTGTAGAACAATTGAGAATGCTCCCAACTCTTGAAGTTGATTTCTTCCTTTTTGCCAGTACTTATCCTTATAATGCTCTTCCTTCTTTCTCTACATATTTTTAACTATTATTTTTTTTTCATTTCTGCTCCTTGACAGTGAGACTTGACTGTTCTGGCACATTATAGGTTCTTTCTGTAAACATTTGTTGAGTGCACAAATGACCATCTGGACAAATATTGTGAGTGAAAAACAGAAAAACTTTTAGTTATGCAAATTAATAAATCTATAGCTTCGGGGAGAATAACCATGATACCAACAAAATGACTAATAATTCTAAGGATATTTTGGAAGGGTGAAGCCTAGAAGATAGAAGATGACAAATTTTAGAATCAGGAAATAAAACCCCAAACAGATCAACATAATTGAAAGCCCCTGCAGGAAGCAGCTAATGTATTATTTGTAAAAAAAAAAAAAAAAATTAAATGGAAAAACTGAAATTAGAATGCCAGTGGTATTATATCAAATATTCTGCTCCAATTCTAGAGAGAACATATTTGCCACTACTATCAAGAGCAGAATAGGAAGGGATGTTTGGAATTTAAGAGTTACAGTAGATAAAAAGCCAGATAGGTTTATACGGCAAGCAGCTTCTAAGATGACTTTCAATGATGCCTGCCTCCTGAGATTCACAACCTTGTGTAGCCTTGCTACTAATATATCAGGGTTGGTCTGCGTGACCAGTAGAATACGGTAAAAGTGACAGTATGCTACTCTTGATGTGAGGTTAGGAGGAGTCATTAACACTCTGCCTTTCTACTTGGATCACTCATGCTGGGGAAAGCCAGCCTCCGTGTTGTGAGGGCACTCAGGCAGTACTGAAAGATCCATGCAGCAAGAAACTAAGACTGATAGTCAACAATGACTTTCCAGCCATGTGAGTGGGACACCTTGCAAGGTGAACCCTCCAGTCCTAATCGAGTCTTCAGATAACTGCAATCTCAGCTGACATCTTGACTGCAACATCACGAAAGATTCTAAACCACCCTGCTAAGCCACACTTGAATTCCTGGTCCTGCTAGATTCCTAAGAGATAATATATGCTTATTGTTTTAAGTCATTAGGTCTTGAGGTAATTTTTTTGTATCAATAGTTAACTATAGCAGCTATTTTTTATTTACCTCAGGTACAAATAATTGGATTACTTGTTCCTTGGCATCTGTTGCAAACTCATCATTGGTCTATACCTGGCCCACTTTAATTCATATGGTTAGTTTTCTTTTTTCTTTTTCTTTTTTAAAGAGATAGGGTCTTGCTCTATTGACTAGGTTGAAATACAGTAGTGTGATTATAGCTCACTGTAGCCTCCAATTCCTGGTCTTAAGTGACCCAGCCATTTCAGCCTCTTGAGTAACTAGGACTATAGGTGAGCACTACCATGCCTGGCTAATTTTTTAAAAATATTTTTTGTAGAGATGGGGGTCTTGCTGTGTTTCCCAGTATGGTCTCAAACTCCTGGGCTCAAATAATCCTCTTGCCTTAGCCACCCAAAGTGATGAGATTACAGGCATGAGCCACTGTACCTGGCCTAGTTAATTTTTTTTTTTTTTTTTTTTGCAGTTTTTGGCTGGGGCTGGGTTTAAACCCATCACCTCTGGTATATGGGACCGGCACTCTACTCCTTTGAGCCACAGGTGCTGCCTTAGTTAACTTTTTTAAATAAAGTAACAAACACTAGCAAACTAAGTTCCCAAATATACAGCTAGGAGCTTTATAATAAATTACATCTAACCTTACAGCTTGTCCTACATTATATTCCTACCTTCCTCCACTTCAAGATTCCCATCATCATGATTCTCATCTTTATCAGTTCTTTGTTTTCCTTTTGAGGTGGTTTTATCACAACTGTAAGTATTTCCATAGGTGTCTTCAAACTTGTGTGTTTATGTATATACACACATATATGTATGTATATACTACACAATATGTATTTGGTTGCTTTTATAAAATATGCTATATATAGTGTTTGAAATGTTATGATTTTCACTTAATATTATTTTGCTATGGTTCATCCATATTATTGTCTATCACTGCTCTTTGTTCATTCCTTTTGCACCTAAAAGTTACTGGTGTTGCTAAGGTGGTCGGGAGGGCAAAAAGACGGGTCTACTCCTTTACATCACAGAATTATGTACTTATGGGTAAGCAGGATAAAGCATATTTAGGATATATTTTAAATAATTCACTAGTGCTGGCAATGAGAGAATAAACAGAAAACTAATTTAGGAATTAAAAAGTTCCTCTTGGGTGGCACCTGTGGCTCAAAGGAGTAAGGCACCAGCCGCATATGCCAAAAGTGGTGGGTTCAAACCCAGGCCCGGCCAAAAACTGCAAAAAAAACCAAACAAACAAACAAAAAAAACAGTTTCCCTAAGCATAACAGATATTTAAGTGCATATTATAATAAATCATCCACATTTACTAATATAATACAGTTTGTTACACCCATATACACATACTACGGGCCCCACAGATATTTCTTGAGGTAAATATTACTATGAAAATATAGTAAGAACTGCCCACATAAAGATAAAATGTTAGTCCTTGGAAGGACCAATTATTGTGGGAGACAACACTGAGGAAGGAATATCAAAGATCATTTTTATGTAAACAATATTTATTTATAGAAATTTGATTACCAACTGTACTCAAACACACATGCATTAACAAAGAATTCCTATGTGTGACTGCTTAATATCTCTTGAAAACCTTTATGAATAGAAAGTATTACTGACTAAGTAAATCTGATTAATTATATAGGCAAATGGTGAGGATCCCTCAACCCTACTTCTCATCTTCATCCCAGTTCCTCAAAAACTGTGTTCCTTTGTCTAGATATCATTATCCGGAAATTGGCTTTATTTGGTAATTCCAGAGATGTTTCAACTATACTTTCAGCCAGCTATTTCCTCATACTTTTCTGGCTGGCTTTAGTTTACAATGGATAGTATTGTTTAAAGCTATTTATTTTGATATTATTATTAGAGCCTCCTCCCCCATCCCCCAGTGCATCAATGAGGGATGTTGACTCAGAGATTTATTTTAAGGTGGATTCCTTAAAATAAACACACTTCTAATACAAGTAGACTTTTGGTATGGAGAAGGCAAAGCAATTTTATACATTAAATGAGAATTTATTTACCACTTGGCCTCACCAGGCAACTTCATGGGCACAACCTTTTTCTTTGTCAAAGAATGTTGGGCAAAACCTGTCTATAAAGCAGGAAATATTTCATTCTTAGTGCTTCCCTAAATAAATTACATAGCTTTGAGGAATAGAGGAAAAAGAAAGGTTGATAACACAGAGCCCTCAACTATAGCTTAAAGAGCACGGAGAAAGCCAGCAAAGAAGAGGGTTAGCAGAATTATTGGAAGGGAAGTACTGACATAAGAGTATCACGGTTTTATCCTTAGTTCTTTCCTGAGTGCCTTTATTGAAAAAAAAAAAAAAAAAAAAAAGGGCACACATACTTTAGAACAGCCATTCTCAGCCTGTGGGTGGCAACCCCTTTGTAATAATTAAAATATATTGTGGCATTAGGAAGGTTGAGAACCACTGCTTTAGAAATAGATTTTTCTGAAATTTCTCAGTTTTCATAAAATCCCTACACAAGAAAGAACGATTATATGAAAAGCAGCAGAATGGGAAGAAACTAGGGGTCTGCGGGTTAAAAAAAAAAAAAAAGAGGCTACCCTATAAACCATTTCCTTGATGCCGCTCTCAGTAGGATTATGGTGGACGGAGGAGGTTCAGGAAACTTTTATGTGGAAACAAAGAGAAGCAGAAGCCCTAGTTTAGAAGAGAGTGTAAGACATATTTTGCTCCCTTGCAATAGAATTTGTTTTTGGAGAAGGAAGAATCTCCTTTCTTTTAATGAAAATCCCTCCTTTACTGAGAAAACTCCTTCCTCAAGAAAACTCCATCAGGAACATTTGCAGAATGGGTGGGAGAGACCAGATTTAAGATTTGTTTCAGAGGCTGAATATGTTTTAGGTTGACAGAATGTGGTCATAGCAAGATACATTATAAAATAAGCCAAAAAATAATCTCTTTCTTTCAGCCCATTGTGTTTTGGAGAGTTAGTTGACTTTTCTACTGTCAATGTAAAGAAAACAAAAGTTCCATTCATCCTCCCGTAATGATGCCAATCTAATTTGCTATTAAATTTCCATTCAAAAGCTCTATTTTGTTTAGTTACAAGGGATTTGATCTCCTTAAACTTTCCCAGGCAGTTTGTATGGAAAGGCAGTTGCTAAGGGTATTCCTAAGGGAACGTGCAAAACATTGAAAGATAAATAACCTCAATACAGTATGTAGATTTAGTAGAGGAACGTTTTAAGAGTTACCTTTAAAAAGCAAAAAGATATAGATTTTGGGTTACAGTTGCCAGTTAATTACTGATTTAGTCAAAGTAGTTTTATACTTCCCAAGAGGGGAAGATGTTCACATTTTTTCTCCTAGGAATTAAGAAAGCTAAGTGTTACTGTGGAGAGGAAGCAGGAGAGCAGTGTTCCACATTTCCCCCTTCCATGTTTCCTTTTCTTCCTCCCTTTACCTGTATAGCTCTTCCTCAAAAGTAAAAAAAGAAAAATAAACTAAAAATAGAAAGCCAGAGGTGGCAGCTTAAAAGTCTCAAAAGTCCAAAGTGAAGTTAAATTTCTGGCAAAAGCTCTCGGGATTTTACTAAGGTTGAGTAAAGCAGCAATGTGATATGCTTTAAAAGAAAAAAAAAGGCATGAGTTTAGGGCCACCAGTCATCAATTTAAAATCAAGCTGCTCTGCTTATTGTCAATGTGACCTTGAGTATGTTAGTCAACCTGACCATAGTTTAGTCATTTCTAAAGTAGGGATTACCAGCTCGGCGCCTGTGGCTCAAGTGGCTAAGGTGCTAGCCACATACACCTAAGGTGGAGGGTTCAAATCCAGCCCGGGCCCGTCAAAAACAATAACGGCTGCAACCAAAAAATGGCCGGGCGTTGTGGCAGG
>NW_003852517.1:4099028-4122116 GCF_000181295.1 Otolemur garnettii
AAAAAAAAAAAAAATAAAATAAAATAATACAATAGGGATTACCTATGAAATCTGTGTTGCATATACAATGTAAGTACTCAGTGAATACTTAATGTATGATCTCTCTAATATGAATGTGGCTAGTAATCATGATATTTATGTGAGAATAAGAAAAGGGCACTCACTGTCTATAACAATTTGATAATTGACTTGCTGGTACATTGTTGACGTCTCTTTATTTGCTAATTGATAATTAATTAAGAAGAAGGATTAGTCTTTAACTTCTATCATTGGAAAATAAAGATCAAAACTATAAGAAACACAAAACAATTTTAAATTATTATGTTAACCTTTTAGAGAGTTTTCATAAGCATATTCTGTTTTGTGTTCCTACCCTATAAAACATGTTTCCTACTTAGACTTTGAGGTGGTTGTGTACGAGAAGAGAAAAAAAGTATATTTTAAGTATAAATTTTAACTAAATAAATTTACATTGAATATGTTTTGTGCTATGTTTTGACTAGTTGTTTTAACTGTGATATTGAATTTGTTATAATATTCCTTCTATTACTCTTTTATCACCTATTAACAAAAAATTTACTAAGGAACTTATTCTAATTAATATTTATTATTTATTACATAGTAAGCATTGTACTAATCACACTATTATTAGTATTTTAATATCTTCAATAGCTATACACATGACATATATAACAATAGATACCATTTATTGATTGCTTATTATCTAACACCTCTTGCTAAACATTTTATACACATTTTTTACAGTTAATAATTTCAAAGTCTTAGTGAACTGAGTATCATTACATAAATGAGAAGACATGGTAATATTTTCTTGTTAAAGGAAAACTCTCCATATCCACAGTTTTCCAAAGCACTGATAGAACCGAAGGATAGTATCTTAAATTCAAAAAGTGTCTTCATAGAAGCACAGTATTAACTACTAATCTGGGTTATATACAATAATGTTACATTACACAAAACAGAAAGGGTAATCCCTACAAGAGAGTATTTGACAACTATGTAATAATCCAGGAGAAAAAGAGCTTAATAGAGGAATGAAGTTGGATTTGAAATACAGAGAGAATTAAGAAAAACGAAATACTTTAGCCTAGCTGGAATTTATCCCAATGTATTTCAAAGTTCAAATTATAGTAAAGAATGATCATTGACATTGACAATTACAGCAAAGAATGATCATTGGATTATCTTTAGTTTCAACCCAAAGTCAACAAACTCAAGCTATGTAGATACAGAAAGTAGGGCCTTCTAAAACAAAAGTAAAGCAAATATGATTTATTCTAGCTCTTACTCTTTGGACTAATTAGCAGTCACAGAAATTAAATATTTAAAGACTTAATAATAATATAACTTTAAGTAGTTGACCAATATGTTACTAAATAAAATAATCCTTATTATAATTGAAGTATCTTACAGTCCAAATAACCTATGTGCCCATCCATTTTATATTTCCCCAAATAATACAACAATTTGATTACCCCACAGTTTAATTTGGCAAAGAAGCCAAAAAAAAAATTACTATTCTTTCATTGTTAACTTTACTTCAGGGAGAAGAATACAGTATAAACTATATGGAAAGCCTTATTTTTTTTTATGTCCACTACAATGTTTTTACTACTAACTTTTCTGCTGCCTGAATATAAAACGTTACCATTCAATCAGATGAGTCTCCACTAAGTTAGAAACATTCAAGTGAAACTCATGAAATAAAGAAGATAAATGGAGGCCAAAAATTCCAGTCCTTGAGAAGCTGATTACACACAAAAGGGCTATTAAAAGTGAAAGGGTCAGAAGAAAATCTTCTGGGCTCATTTAATACAAGAATGTGGAGTTCCATGGGATTCTTTTCTAAAGAAACAACTAACAAGGTTGTAGATGTACGAAATCTAAAAGGGTGCATAATAGACTAAGTCTGCTTTGTGACTCACGGGTATACTTCATCAGGATGTATTTCCTCTCTTAGAGGGTCACATAGGTGAATAAGCTGACTAACTCTTCAGAGAGAAATTCCATGTGTGTCATGGGAATAAAATTTATTTGATCTCAATTTCTCTCTCTCTCCATATATATATATATATATATATACACATACACACACAAACACACACATACACACACATATATATGTGTATATATATATACACACACACATACACACACATATATGTGTGTGTATATATATATATATTTTTTTTTTTTTAAACTAATTCTAAGCCAAACCTTAATTAATTCAGTAGTGTTGGTGGTAGTTTGCCTCTAGGATGTGTTTTTTCTCTAACTCAAATTATTTTAAATTTATACCAGGTAAATTGTATTTTCTCCAATCTTTTATAAAAGCATAGGCTAACTGAGATAACCTTAAAAGGCTGATTGAAGATTTCTTTTAGAAGCAGTAATAATAACAACAATAAAAATATGATAATAAATAGCTGAAACACACCATGTATCAGATGCTGAATTGATATGTACTAATATATTAATATAGTGATCAGTCATTTTGAGAACCTACTCCAGACTAGGCCCTATATAAACTGTGTCACACATCCTCAAAAAAGACAGAAACAATTTTAATTATACAAAGAGCTAGAGAATAAAATGGTTAAGCGTATCATGGGGGATTTTTTTGTAAAACTGAATAGATCCTTTTATATTTCTCTGTTTGAATCTCTCCAAACATCCCTAATGTCTAATCTTACAAAGAAAAACTATAATAATTTAAAAAAAAATTATTCACAAAGAAAACTTCCACTCTTCTACATAATGCACTAATTCTTGACTTCCTAGATATACAATATCATCTAATATTTCTAAAGAAATCATTGACTTGGCGGCATCCATAGTTCAGTGGGTAGGGTGCCGGCCACGTGCACCCAGGCTGGTGGGTTTGATCCTGGCCCAGGCCTGCTAAACAACAACAACAGTAACCAAAAAAAAAAAAAAAAGAAAAAGAAAAAAGAAAAAAATCATTGACTTGTAGTTATACTTAAATAATAACTGAAAATATTATCTATAAATCAGTAGGCCAGGAAGAGTTCTTAGAACAGACATTGTCCTCCACCCACAATTTTCAATGCCATGTATTTTTATCCATCAATACTTTCTTCTGTTACTTTTCAGACCCCTAGATTCAGGAATATTAGCATCTATTTAGACAAAATAATCTCAAGAGTTATTTCCACACATTCATATTGCCATGAAGACCTGAAGACCAAGAAAACAAGAGGAAACCATAACAGACAGTCAACATCCCGAGGGCCTGTTAGGCTTTTGCCCTTCTCTGATCACTTCTGTATCGTTATCATTATTATTATTTCACTATTATTTGCCTACTACCTATTTCCACTGGGCTCTTTATGTAGGCCTTAGACACAAATACCAGCTTGCTCAGTTATTATTTTCGTAGTCATTTCATAGTCATAAAAGCCACAGATGCTTTTAATTCCCTGAATATCTTGAAGCTGTCTAAGTTCAAATATTCTCCCGCCCTATTCCTCCATGATAAACAATAGACTAGTTGGAATCTAGTTTCAATACAATATGTGAGAAAAACTGCTACATTATTAACATTTAAATAATTGAAAAACATACATGATACTCATGGGCTGCCAGACATAGTCAGGCCTCTAGAATTTCTGATGCATCATTTTAAAACATCATTTATCATTTTGATAAGGCTGAGGTCAAGTTTCTAAAAATGCAACTTGTTAAAAGCAAGAATAAATGAATGAGAGATGAGTCAGCTTGTTTGATGGAAAGAGTATATAAAAAAATACTTCAAAAGCATACCACATGACTTGGTAAATATTCAGTGTATCAAAATGTAGTTGCCATCTGGCGTTGATAGACTGGGCTAGAATATGTGTTAAAAAAAAAACAAGAAAGGAAATAACTCAGCCAGGTTAATGTGCTCTTGTCTTCATTTCATAATTCAGGTATTAAGTGCCTTAATAAACATCCACTAAGAAAGAAAGGCTGCTTTACAGGCAGACTTGGACAGTATTTGTCAGGGGAAGGTAGATAAGAGTAAAATAAGACAAGAACTGATGGCTCCCAAATAAGCTAAAACCAAAAACGTGTTTTAGGTAAAGCAGAATTTTTAATCAGATGATAATACTGCCAGAACACCAGCATCACACTTAAATGCAGGGAAGTGGTAAGGTTACACTTGGAAAGAAACTGAAATTTTTTCATTTTCAGCTTTGAATATTTAATTAGTCTTTTCTTTGGTTGTAACAATTTAAAAGTATAGAGAAAACAGGAAATAAAGAACATTGGTTGAATAGTACAAAAAAATTTAAAAGCCCTGACATTCTAGTTTTTCAGCTGGAGTTTGCTATTATATAATCAAACAAAGTAAACGTGAAGGACTCCTTTTTTTTCTTCCTCTTGCTCAAGAAATAAAGCATGTTTAGAAAACAGTATCATTCACAAAAGTGAAAACTGAACATGAGCAGTGAAAACTTGCTCAAAGTAGCAATGCCTGTCCAAAGCCACATCTGGGCTTCCCAACTAGATATGTTTTTGTTAACCCTGAACATTCCCTGGATTTCCAAATCCTGACAATTTATGTTCTATCACATCTCTTGGTATTAGAGAAATAGGCAGAAGAAAAATGTTTTAACACAACTTTGAACATCAGTTAGGACAGTGTCCAGGGAAATTGGTAGCAAAATAGAGAAGCACTTGAAGTGAGAGTTGAAGCATTTCAAATCAATCTATTAGGGTCAAACATGATTTTAACAGTTGAAGTGTATATTATAATCAGCAAACGTCACGGATTTTAAAGTGTCCATGTAAAAAGTTTTAATATAGGTGTACACTTGGGTAAGGCCTATCAAGAGACACATAGAGAGTTCCTTTGTATTCCCTTTCAGTCAATCCCCACCTCTCATAAACAACCAATATTCTGATTAACACCTTGGAAATAGTTCCGCCTTCATATTAATGGAATCATGTCTGTGTACTCTTTTGTGGTGGCCGGGCTCCTTTTGCATTGTATGTTTCTGAAATTTATGTACATAACGTGTGTATCACACTCTGTTTTTTTTTTCTTTTTCATTTTTTCCCTCTTGTTTTGTTTTGCTTGCTTATTAGTAGCTCCTTTTATAAATATACCACCACTTGTATATCCATTTTCCACATTTGAGTGTTTCCAGTTTTAGGCAATTATGAACAAAGTCAGTCTAAACATTCCTGTACTAGTCTTTTGAATGTATTCACATCTTTTTGGTAAATAAGTAGGAATGTAATTACCAAGTCACATGGTTGGTATATGTTTAACTTTATAGAACACTGATCCAGTGTTCCAAAGGGATTGTACCATTTCACATTCCCACTAGCAAATGTAAGAAGTTCCAAGTATTCCACATACTTGCTAACGTTTGAATGTGTCAGTCATTTACTTTAGTCATTCTATTAAGCATGAACTATGATCATGTTGTGGTTAATCTGAATTTCCCTGATGACTAATGATGCTGAATACCTTTTGAGTTTATTGGCCATTTTTAGATCTTCAATTGTGAAATATCTAATCAAGTTTTCAACCTTTTTTTTTTTTTTAAGTGAGTAGTCTATTTGTTATTCATTTGTAGGCATTTCTTACATATTTTGGACATGAGTCTTTTGTTGATCTATGTATTGAAAATATTTTTTCCCAGTCTGTTACTTGCCTTTTCATTTTCTTAACAATGTTTTTTAATGAGCAGAAATTTTTAATCTAGAGGCAGTCATATTCATCAATTTGTCTTTTATGTTTGGGGTTTTTTGGGTCCTCTCTAAATAATATTTGCCTACATCAAGGGCATGAATTTTTTTTCCTTTGTGTGCTTTTAGAAACATAACAGTCTTAGTTGTTGTAGATGTTTCACACATAACAAATTAATTTTAGTCTGTAGTGAGAGATAGAAGGCAAGATTTAATTTTTTTCCATATGTTTATCCAGTTGTTTCAGTAGCATTTGTTGAAAAGATTTTCCTTTTTCCCAATTAAATTACTTGAGCACCTCTATTGATATCAATTGCCTACATATTTGAAGTTATTTTCTGGACTTCATTCTGTTGCAATGATCTATTTGTTTATTTTTTGGGAGAGTGGAGGTAGGGGTTGGTATTGCCGTCTGTTGACTATTTATAGAAAAGTCTTGATATTAGATGGTCTGAGTCCTTCAGTTTTGTTTTTTTTCCTAAGTTCTTTGCAATTACAAATTTTAAAAGCAACCTGACAATTTCTCTTGTATATCCTGAATTAAAAGAAAAGGGAAAAAAATCAGAGACTTTAACTGGAATTGGGTCGAATTTATAGATAATTTTGGGGAAAATGATAATTTTAAAAATATTGAGTGCTCATCTATGAACTAAGAATAGTTCCCTAAGACTTTTTAAAATTTGAATTAGAGGTCTTACATTCTTTTACTAAACTCATTTCTAAGTATTTTATATTTTCGTGCCATTATGAATTGATATCAAAAGTATGTTTTCAAATTATTTATTCCTAGTATATACAAATATAACCAATTTCTGTATACTGATCCAATGACTTTCCTAAATGCACTTAGTAGGTATAGTATTTGTTTTATATATATTCTTTAAGATTTTCTAATGTACACAATCACAGTGTTTATGAATAAAGACAGTTTAACTTCTTCCTTTCTTATCCTTATGCCTTTAATTTATTTTCCTCGCCTTATTGCTCTGGCTAGGATCTTCAGAACAATGGTGAATAGAACTAGTAAAAACAGTTATCTCTCCTTGTACTGTGTCTCAGGAGGAAAGCATTCAGACTTTCATCATTAAGTACGATATTAATTATAGGTTTTCATAAAAATCCTTCATCAGATTGAGGAAATTCCTATCTATTCAAATTTCCTGAGAGTTTTTATTATGAATGCCTGTCAAATTTTTTCAAATGCTTTTTCTGCATCTATTGAGGTTTTTCCTCTATTTTTTTCAAGTTAATATGGTGAATTTACATTGATTTATTTTTGAATGTTAAACTAAACTTGCATTTCTGAGATAAATTCCACTTGTTGATAGTGTATTACCCTTTTTATGTTTTGCTGGACTTTATTGGCTAATACTTTATTAAAAATTGTTGTGCCTAGAACTATGATGAATACTGGATTATAATTTTATTTTCTTGTAATATTTGTCAGGTTTTGCTGTTAGGATTATGCTTGTCTCATAAAATAAGTCAGAAAGTGTTTTTATCTCTAGGCTTTCTGAAAGAGCGTATATATAATTAATATTACTTCTTTCTTAAATGTTTTATAGAATTTTCTTGGGAAACTTTCTGGACCTGAAGTTATCTTTTTAAGGAATGTTTTTGATAGAGAAATTTAATTTCTTTAAAATATGTTTTTAAAGAAATTTATCTTGGTGACTGTAAATTAAGCTGTGATAAACAATCTAGTCCAAATGTTCTTTCTTATGATAAAATGATTTTTTTAAACAATGGCCAACATGTGGAAACAACCTAAATGCCCATCAACCCAGAAATGGATTAATAAACTGTGGTATACCATGGAATATTATTTGCCCTAAAAAGATGGAGACTTTACATCTTTCCTATTAACCTGGATAGAGTTGGAACATATTTTTCTTAGTGAAGTATCACAAGAATGGAAAAGCAAGTATTCGCTATACTCAATAGTAATATGAAGCCAGTAGATGTTCTAATACCTGCCCACATAAGAGAAAAACTCAATTCAATGCAAGTTGGGTGAGAGTGAATGAGGGAGGGGAATTGGTGTGCTCCCACTTAATGGGTACAAGGTAAGGGTATATGGCACACCTCTGGGGTGTGCGACACAACTACAAGAGGGACTCTACCTAACAAAAGCAAACATTGGAACCTGGTTGTTGGTACCCTCACATTAACCAAAATAAATAAAAAGAAATTTATCTATTTTATTAAAGTTGTTAATATAGCTTACATGAAGTTTTCATAATATTTTTATTTTTAATAATGCATGGCATATAATGATATCTCTTTCATTATTGACACTGATGTGTATCTTTTCTTTTTTCTTGATCATTTTGTTAGAAGTTTACCAATTTTTCAAATAATCAAGTTTTGCTTTAATCTTTATAGTTTGTTTTCTATTTCATAGTTTTCTGCCTTTGTTGTTTATATCCTTTCTTCTATTACCTTGGGGCTTAACATGGTCACATTTTTCTACTTCCCTAATGTAGAAACTGGTGTTATTCATTTTAAGCCTTTTTTCTTTCAGGATTAAAAGCTCTAAATTTCTGTTGATCCCTGCTTTACTCCATTTTATAAAATTTTTACATATATTTTAATTTCACCTATTCCTAAATTTCAATGTATTATATAACTTAAAATATTTTACAGTTTCTTTCATGAACTTTCAACCGTGGGTTACTTAGAAATTTGCTATCCAGTTTCCAAGTGGTTATTTCTAAATAGACATTTTATTTTTTTTTTTAATTTCGAATTTCATTATATCAGAAAGCATATTTTGTAATATCTCGATCTTTGAAAATGTCTGAAACTCAGTATATGGCCTAGATTGTGGTCTACCTTATAAAGTTCCATGTGAGGTTATAAAGAATGCATATTCCATGGATGGTTATGAGTATTCTATAAATGTCAAAGAGGTTAAGGTGGTTTATGGTATTTTATATATTTTACATTTACAAACCACATAGACACATGATAAAATGTTATAATTTATGAATTAAATAGGCACTTTTCCTTTGGTTTTCTTTTCTTTCTTTCTTTTTTTTTCTTTTTGAAAAAGTCAGTAGAGTACCTTGACGTCACAGCTCACAGCAACTTCTAACTCTTGGGTTTAAGCAATTCTCTTGCTTCAACCTCCCAAGTAGCTGGAACTACAGGTGCCCACCACAACACCTGGCTGGCTATTTTTTTTGTTGCAGTTGTCATTGCTCTTAAGCTGACCTGGGCCTGCTTCAAATCCATCAGCCTGGTGTATGTGGCCAGCACCCTACCCACTGAGCTATGGGCACTGAAAATCTTTCATTTTTTTAAAAATTGAAAGAATAAAACAGTATTCTTTCACATATACATAGATATTTAAAAATTTTCTGTGAAACCATGTTTCCATCTGGTGTCATTTCCCTTCCACCTGAAGCAAAGCCTTTCACATTTCCTGTAGGAATTCTGCTGATGACAGAAAATTCTTTCTTGATTCATTATTGGAAGATATCTTTTCTGTATACAGAATTCTGGTTTAGCAGTTGTTTTTCTTTTTAATCACTTAAGAAATGGCATTACATTTATAATGAGGAAGCAGTTAATGTTTACTTAATTGTTCCCCTACAGGCAATCTTTCCCCCCCACCCCCCAGTTGTTTTTGAGATTTTTGTCTGTATCTTTGGCTTATGGAAGTTTGTATATAGTGCCTACAATATGATTTCCCTTGTGTATATATATATATATATTTTTACCAAATTTTTTGACATTTTCAGCTCTGATTTCTTCAAATATCATTTCTGTCCTATTTTCTCTTCTGCCACCTATAATCTCTATTAAGCCTGTCGAAAAATTGTCTTTATTTCAGATATTATACTTTAACCTTTGGTTCTTTTTAGCAATTATTTTTTCTTCTGAGACACTCAAAGTCTATTAGATTTATAATGTTCTATTAGATTAACATTGTTTTACTGATCATTCTGCACATTTTACAACATTTTTCTTTATTCTTTATATTAACAGTTTCTTTTGACCTACACTCAAGTTTACTGACACTTTTTTCTGCCGTCTTCTGCCTCCTGCTATGCATTTCAAGAACCTAATCTGTTGTTAAGCACTTTTAATAATTATTTCTACATTTCAGATATTGTACCTTAACTTTATTTTTTATTTATTTATTTTTATTGAATGGTAACTATGTACATTAATGCACTTCTGGGGTACAGTGTAGGGTTTTCACATGCAATCCGAAATACTTCCATCAAACTGTTCAACATGTACCTTAACTTAAAAAAAATAAGTTCCATTTCTCATGTTTCCTCTTTTTAACTATATTTTCTTTAAATTTTAAATATATTTATGATTTTTCCTTTAAAGTTTTGGTCTACTAATTTAACTTCTGGATCATCTAGGTATCTATTTCTATTAATTGTCTTTTTTCAATTACAGGTCACATTTTTCTGTATCTACCATCAGCAGTGTCTGAATGGTATTTGAACATTGTGTATGGTACGTTTTACTATCTCTGGGCTTTGTTATCTTTCTTTCATGGAATCAATTTTTATTTTAGCAGATAATTAAATCACTTGTTGATCATTTTGACTTTTTTGAGGATTGGTTCTATGCTCTGAAAGGAATTTTCAGTGTTTCAGTTTTGCTTTCCTTCTAGAAATAATTTCTCAGTCCTGAGCCATCATTTATATTCGTAAGGTGTGTCTCTTCTGGGTTTCAAGCAAAGCCTGACACATTTACCAAATTTAGTACAACGCAAACTCCTAATTTCATTTCCCCTTCATCTAATACACTGCTTGGCTCTTTGAGCTTCCAGTTGTCCCTTGTTTTCCAGCTCCTTATAGTCTCCCCCCAACAAGCATGGTTCATAAGTCAGCCAAAACATGAAGTGATTTACAGGAGCCCTCCCTCTGTGGCTCCATCCTTTCTAAAACTTCCTCTCTCAATTTCAGCCACTCTGTCAAACCTAGCTCCATCCTGAGACACCCACTGGCACTGCAAACCAATAAGATTGTGACTTTCTGCTTGACTACTATTATAATAGCTCTATATCACATAGACTGGGGAATTCCTTGAGGGGAGGAAATGTAATAAATGTGAATTATTTCACCAGGACCGTTCACTTCAGATTCTGATTACTTTTGGTCATTCTCGGAAGTCTTTAAATAATTCTTAGTTTTTAATTGTAGTTTTGCTTTTTTTTTTTAAACTTTTTTTCTTTTTTCTTTTTTTGAGACAGAGTCTCACTATGTCACCCTCAGTAGAGTGCTGCAGAGTCACAGCTCACAGCAACCTCAAACTCTTGGGCTTAAGCGATTTTCTTGCCTCAGCCTCCCAAATAGCTGGGACTACAGCCACATGCCACAATGTCTGGCTATATTTCAGTTGTAGTTGTCATTGTTGTTTACCAGGCCTGGGCTGGGTTCAAACCTGCCAGCCCTGGAATATGTGGCCGGAGCCCTAACCACCAAGCTATGGGTGCTGAGCCTTTTGTTTTTAATCTTAATTGTGGTTTGTAACTGTTGCTTTGGAAAAACACACCCTGGAATAGTACAAATTACTTGCCCATTACCAAAATCAGAACTACCAAAATTGGGACCTTATGTCAGACAGTACTTAGAAATTGATTCTGAAAATTGCATTAGAATCAAAGTTTCTTTAAGTCTTCCTGCCCTAATAGACCACAAGTTTTCAGGGAAAAGAGTACGTTTTTAACCTTTCTAAAAATCACTCATAGTGCCTAAGAAAGTGCAGTATAATTCTACTTGCTAAATATGGCCAATAAATATTTAATTAATTGAACTGAATAATCTATATGAATAAAATGAATTAAGCCAGGCATTGTGGCTCATGCCTATAATCCTAGCACTCTGGGAGGCTAAGGCAGGTGGATTGCTTGAGCTTAGGAGTTTGAGACTAGCCTGAGCAAGAGTAAGACCCCCATGTTTAAAAATATCCAGGCACTATGACAAGTGCCTATAGTCCCAGCTACTTGGGAGGCTAAAGCAAGAGGATCATTTGAGCCAGGACTTTGAGGTTGCTGTGAGCTATGATGTCATAGCACTCTACGGAGGTAAACAAAGTGGGACTCTGTCTTAAAAAAAATATGGGTAAAATGAATCATAAGTAAAGAAAACTACCAGAAATAATTTTCTTATAAGCTTAGTGGTATGTGATATTTCTAATGATAACAAAAAATTGGACATATAGTACAGTTGTACAGGAAAAATGGGTAACCCATCCTAATTATTTTTCAAGCCTTATTCTAAGACATTTGCTAAGTATTTTATACCTATGAACTTATAGAATTTTTTCTATAATTAAAAATAGATTTTATGATAATCTAGTTTTATAGATCACAAAAATACAAAGTAACCCAAGTAGTCAGATTCCATGGTTAAATCCCACCCATTGCCTCTAACTACCTATTCAGAATTGAGATCAAACGCATTCACAATGCTCATCATTTGTTCTAACATTCTACCTATCAACATTCTTTTGTATCTCCCACAGTAGTAACTCTTCCTCTGTTATGTAAAACTGCTCTCCATACCCCCATACTTTCCATACAGTTCTTGCTCATTTCATGGGGCAGTAGCAAAATGGAAATCAGGACTGAAATAGTAAGCAGTCAAGAAATAGCTCTGGAATCAATGAACCCGAAACAGCCTGTCCATTTCTGCATATCCCTCTTGTCCTGCAGAATTAAATTTCAAATTCATCTTTTTGAGAGAGCCTCTGGTGTCTAATCTGGAATTGCTTACCATTCCATCTACCCAATTACCCTGGCAAATTGAGATAATAGACTAATTATTAATTATTTACTCCTATGTCTCATTGTTCTAGGTGCTATGCAGAAAACAAATGAAGAGTGAGACAATGTCCTCAGCTATAAACTCATTGCACTTTGACTTTGGTTAGGGAGATTCTTAGCTATCTCATAGTCACTTATAGTACAATCTTCATTTAATTTATCTCAACTGCTATGTACACTCCAACATGTTGTCTGCTTTAAGTCATTTTTTGTAATGACTTCACCCAGGCTGCTCATTTCGAGAACCTAACTTTCTATTAGTGTCTGCCTCTTTAACCCTGGGAACACCAGAGGGTTGAGTGGTGCCCTTGTTCCTCTTGGCAGGGCTCCTGACTACCAGGTCTTTCTGGTGGAACTCAGTCCTCCCTGCCTTATCCAACTTTCCTCACTCAGCTTGTAATCAACTTAACTTTTAGAGTCTTTGTACACATTAGGTAATATTTGTTCTCTGAACTCCCAGGGGGGTGTGGTAACTGCCCAGCTAGGAAGCCCTACCCTTCATTATTCAGCAACAGCTTGAAGAGTATTCTAATTCTAACTTTCCGCCCTCTGACAGACCAGCTGCATCAAAGGCTGTGTTCTCTTGTTTGTTTGTTATTTTCCTGAAGCGGAATCACCATTTCAAATTAAGTCATCTATTAGAAAAGTAAAGACTCTGGGTCCAAATTTTTAAAACGTATCTTTTCTGTGAACCACAGCAAATCTAAACTAGGTTATGCTTTATGTGAGAGTCAGAACTCATGTGGTCCCCTTTTTTCTACCCTCTGGATCCCTGCATGCTGTTCAGGGGAAGTTGCTGGCTTCTGAACTGACGATTTGAAAATGAAGGCATTTTTTCTTTTAGCAAGAATAGTCCTTCAGTGAATTAAACGATGAGCCTTGTGATCAAAATAATTCATAAAGGAAAAGATTTATGAAGTGACTTCACTAGTGCACAATGCATTTTTAAAACTTTGTTTTTTAAATAAATCTGTCAGTACACAAGCCAAGACAACACATCTGAATGCAATATCAGTGGACACACCCCGAATCTTCTCCTTCTCTTGTCCAAGACTATGGTAGAAAAGGAAAATAATTCTCTTTGTCTTCTTATTTAATATTAGTCTCTTAAAATGTTTAAATGTTAGTGCCATAAAGAGACTTATAAAAACTGTGCATACTATTATTTTCTGCATGAAAATTTGCCTTTAAGAAATGCATTTTCTATGGACCACTTGTGCTTATTTAAGAAAATAAAAAATAAATAAAGAAGTCCAACTTATAATGAATCCCTCTGGCATAAGGGAGCCTGTTCTAATCTCCCGTTATCAGGTTTGACTGATAGTTCTGCCCAACAAGTATTGACAGGGCCGTCCTGTTTCTCAGGCTTTCGTTTCCCTCCGTTGGAGAAGGATACAGTGCATTTTCACATTCTCAAAGTCTGCAGTTGTTTTTATATAAGAAGCAATTTGCTTGGGTCACGTCAGGTCGAATGGGATGCCTGCCCAGCTCTTGGTTTTAAAGGAAAAACATACAGAAAGACACAAAAACACAGCAGTTTCCTTCATTAAATTCCACTCTACCTGCCATGGGCTTCTAGCCACAATGGAATTTCCCACCCTGGCCTAGCCTAGCCTAACTTTTATTTTTAGGGATTTTTTTCCTCTTTAAATCTTATGAGCTTTCTTTCAAGTGAACTTTGAGGTAAGGATTATTAAATGATAGAGTAATTGCCTGGTTTAAAAAGAATCAGACATAAAAAACAAATGACTAGTGACCTTCTATAAAATTACTGGATAACTACCCCCCGGATAACAGCCTTTCAAAATCTGTTCATAATCAGCACAATAAGATGGGCCATGTAATTCAAAATCAAAACCTGAATCATGAAATAAATAGGGAACAACATTTTAAAAAATGGTACTTTCCTCTTATTAATTGGATTTAATAGAGAGAATTTGGGGAAAAATTAATGAAAAACAAGGAAACAGATGGGGGGAGGTGGGGAGAGAAAGAAAGAGAGAGAGAAGCTTTTGGACCTCTCTCTCCTAAAAGCCATTTATGCTTTTGTCTATTGCCTAGGGGCAACTGATTTAATCAAGAGTGTTCGGGTGGATTATCTAAACTATGAAAAGCAACATGGAGAACTTCCCAAGAAATCCAGACTGGGTCTGCTACAAAATTCTTGGTTTCAGGCCTGGAGCTAAGTAGACTGTTTGCATTGTATTCAGCCTCCTCAGAAAAGTGGCTCAGTGTCTCTCTAATTCTTTGTTCCTTTGATCTACCTCAACATTTGGTGTCTCTTGGCATTAGTAATGCTTAGGAAAATGACCTTGCCTAGTTAACTGATTCATAATCTGGGGAAAAAAGGTAAGAAAAAAAAACTTTGGTAATGAGGGAGAAAAATGTACCTTCTTCCTATCTTTGCTCAGAATAAATAAAGATCAAAAGATGTGATTTGGGGGGATATGAATCCCATTCTCCCCACATTTAGCAATAGCCATGTCAAAGCCAAATCAAGGCATTACAGCAACCAAGTGTCTCTTTAAAACATACCACGTTGGATCTTTCGGTCACTATTTTCAAGCTGGATTTTGCATAATCTCCCTTCAAATGAAGACGTTTACTTTTACCTGTCATTTTTCTCTTAGCATGTTGTTCTCTTTCACTCATTTTGTCTCCTTATACACAAACCCCTGATTCCTTCTTATTCCTTGTTGACTGTTAATGTAGCCATTCCTTTAGCATCGCAGCACATTTATAAACCAAAGATTAGTTCACTCTGCCTGGCTTCCAAAACCATTTGCTGCTTGAGACCATTTCACGAATCTGTCTACTCATGTGAATAAACAAGAATTTTCTTATAATGTGAATTTGGAAAAAGAAATTGCAACTACATGAAACAAACTCAACAGAGGCCAAAATTATTGTTGCAGGTTTCATGGACGCAGCCTCGTGTGTGTTATTCTACATTAACTTCATCTTTGATAGTAGGATTTTGCTTCTTAAATGGATGCCATTTTCCTCCAGTAAAATCAAGCAGTTTACTCTGACATTTAATAGTAATTTAGTGATTTTAGAGTTCCTTCTAACTGTAAAGTAAATGTTCATGAGACTCAGGAACTTATTCCTGGACAATTAATCCAAGCATTTTAGCAGTTCCCTAAGGCTACATCTCTCACAATCCCTTGCAGAACCTGAGTTTTTGCACCACTGTCTAGTTTGTGGCTGCCCTGGTAAGAAATACAGCAAAATCAATACTTATGACAACTCTCCCTCAAACACTGCAGTAAACAAGAGTACAAAAAACCTTTACTATACTGTAGACGGAACATTAGGATTAATGCTGATAACCAAGGAATTAAGAGATTATAAATATAACTAGCTCAAGAAGAACAGGATTAAATAATATTGGAGTTTAGGGACAAAAACGGTACTGTATCAATCTGTCACTATGCAGCCAGTCATTATAAAATAACTAACCAACAGACAGCCTGGGCAAAAATGAGGGATTTTGTGTACAATTCTTCTTGAAGCACTACTTGAATAGGATCTGTAGGGAATAGTTTTCAGAGGTCTATTATTCACCTTTCTCCCCAACCTCCACTGTGCATATATGCACAGCCTAGGCCTACATCTACTGTATTATATCCTGTCTGTGAGCTACAAAGTAGCTGCCTTATATACACATGTAGAAAGATGAAAGTGAGAAAACTGGGGTATCCAAGCTCTCTACATAATGTCACAGAGTAGAAAACAGGCTTGGAGTGACTGAAAGGTAAATGGACAGTGGTGTGCATGAAGAAAAATTTAGGATTCCTAGGAACTGTTAACTTGCTCAACACAGAGTCTTGCACTGTGCCTGACTTATAGCAGAAGCTCAATAAATTTTTCCTTAATGAGTGAATAAATGAATCTGAAACAAAGATTATGCAAAATAAATTATCTAAGAATGTGGATGGGATTAAACCTTTCTGGGCAAGGGAAAGCTGAACTGATGGAGCACAATATTTGACCAGATGTACAGAAAGGTGATAGTGCAAATAGAGAACCAAAATATTCAAATACAGTTATGCACTACATAATTATGTTGCTGTCAACAACGGACTGTATACACAACAGTAATCCCGTAAGAATATAATACTTTCTTTTTAGTTTTAGATAGGTTTAGATACATAAATACATACCCTCTATTGTGTTAAAACTGCTCTCAATATTCAGTACAGTAGTATGTTGTACCGTAGCTTTTCGAGCTATACCATGTACTAACTGTACTGTCTGATGTTTGTACAGCGATGAAATTGGCTAACGATTCATTTCTCAGAAAGGATCATTGTCATTAAGCAATGCGTGACTGTATATGAAAAGTTTAGTTATAAATCTTACTCAGGAAAGAGACTTAAAGGCCACTGGGCTCTTTCAGGCAAAAAGGACTTCGAAAATTTGGCCATCATTAAGGAAAGTAATAAAAATAAAAGTTATACTTCCTTTACATTATATTCTCTACAATTATGTAAAATTACCTGTACTAAGAGTACCATGTTTCTATAACATAACAGTCCAGGATATCTTACATGCAACAGTTATTAAATAACTGAAACTAGGTTAGAATAATAATGTAAGTTAGTAGAGATCAAACTGGTTTGTGATATTCCAACCATTCACTGAACATGAGAAATTACAAACACATACACTTGATAATAAACATTACTTAACATATGTCATACTAAGATTTCCTAGCAAATGGGCTGCCATCATGGCAGATTCCTAATAATTCTACCTCAGGTTCTGAGTTTATAAACTAGCAATTTTGTAGTTCGGCATGTTTACGTTCACTTACTCAATCAACAAACTTTTTTCATATTTCAAAGTACTAATTAAAGTGGTACAAGTGTTTTTGCTACATGGATACCTTGTATAATGTTTAAGTAGGGGATCTTGGTGTGCCCATCACCAGAATAGGGTTCATTATACCCAATTGGTAAGTTTTTATCTTACACACCACCTCCTACCCTTCCCATCTTCTTGGTTTCTCATGTTCTTTATATTGCTTTGGGCTCATACTCCCGCTTATTAGTGAGAACATAGTGATGTTTGGTTTTCCTTATTGGTCTGTTCAGAATTTCTATTTCCTCCTGATTCAGGCTTGGGAGGTTGTATATTTCTAGGAATTTATCCATTTTTTCTACATTTTCCAGGTTTTTTTTTTTTTTGCACAGATGCTTTTGTAGTATTTATGGATATTTTTTATTTCTTTGGTATTAGATATAATATCTCTTTTTTCATTTCTGATTGACATTATTAAAATCTTTTGCCTCTATTTCAGGTTAATCTGATTAGTGACCTATCAATTTTGTTTATCTTTTCAAAGAACCAACTTTTTGTTTCATTGATCCTTAGTATTGTTTTTTGGTTTCCCTTTTGTTTAGTTCTGCTGTGAGTTTTGGTATGTTTTTTCTTCCTCTGACCTGGGTTTAGTTTGTTCTTTTTCTGGTTCGCTGAGATGAGACTTTATGCCTTTTTGATGTAGACATTTAAGGCTACATTCTCTTTGGCGTTCTTTTGCTTTACCATAGATTTTGAAAACTTATGTCCCCTTTGACATTCAATTGGAGGAATCTTTTGATTCTTATCTTAATTTAATCATTGACCCAAGGATTATTAAGTAGGAGGTGGTTTAATTTCCATGACTTTGTATAGATTTGAGTATTTCTATTGGAATTGACTTCTAATATTATTCTACTGTGGTTGGAGAACATACATGGTATGATTTTGATTTTTTAGAATTTGCTAAGATGTGTTTTGTGGCCCAAGATATGATCAATTTTGGAAAGAGTCTCATGTACTGATGAAAAATATATATTCATTAGAGTGGTGCCTGTGGCTCAAAGGAGTGGGGCACTGGCCCCATATACTGGAGGTGGTGGGTTCAAGCTCGACCCCAGCCAAAAAATGCAAAAAAAAGAAAAGTATATTCATTAGTTTGGAGGTAGAATATTCTGTGAATATCTGTTAGGTCTATTTGTTCTAAAGTCCTGCTTAAGTTTGATGTTTCTTTATTCATTTTCTGCTTGGATAATCTGTCCTGTGTTGTCAGTGGAGTGTTGAAGTCCCCACCAATTAAGATGCTAATCTTTATTCTTCTCTTAGATCTAAAACAATTTTATTTATGCAACTGGGAGCTCCTGTATTAGGTGCCCCTGTATTATATATTCAGGATTTTTTTCCCCAGTGGTAAAATAGGATTTTATTAGACAGAAAACAGTACAGAAGCAGTAATAAAGCACCAGAGCTTCTAGCAAAGGGGAAGACCCGAGTCGGAAGTCACTCTTGGATCTTTAGGGCAGTGGTTCTCAACCTTCCCTGCCACAATGTATTTTCATTGTTAAAAAGGAGTCACGATCCACAGGTTGAGAACCACTGGTCTAGGGTATATTTAGCATTATTATAACTTCTTGTTGAATTTCTCCTTTTACCATTATATGATGGGCATCTTTTTCTTTTTTCTTTGTTTAAGCTTTGTTGATTTAAAGTCTATTTGATATAAGACAAGAATGGCTACACCTCCTCATTTTTAGTTTCCCTTTGTGTGGAATTTTATGCCATATCACTACTTTGAGACTTTGTGAATCCTTATGTTTTAAATGTGTTTCTTGAAGACAAAAAATACTTTGGTAGTGTTTATTTATCCATTTGGCCAGTCTATGTCTTTTAATTGGAGTATTCAGACAATTTATGTTGAGTGTCAGTATTGATGTGAGGGATGCTGTTCTTTTCAACATGCTGAAAAATAACTTACTGTTTTGTTTTCCTTCTTGTGCTAATAGCTGTAAGTTATAACTTCGTGTGTTTTATACTGGTTGGTATCTATTTTGCTATTGTATGTATAATGCACTTTTGAGCATTTCCTGTAGGATGGGTTAGTAGTGACTAATTATCTTAGGGTTTGCTTGTCTAAGAAGACTTTATTTTTTCTTCATTTATGAAACTTACTTTAGCAGGATACAAAATTATTTGTTGGCAGTTATTCTGTTTATGGAGACTAAAGATAGGATCTTATTCCTTTCTGTCTTGTAAGGTTTATCTCAAGAAGTCTGGTATTGGCCTGATGTGGTTTCTTTTGTAATTAACTTGATGTTTTCATCACATAGCTCATAGGAGTTTCTACTTTATGTTGACTGTGGCCTGTCTGATGATTGTATGCCATTTTTACAATAAACATCTCAAGTCTTCATAGAGATTCTTATATCTAGATGTCTAAATTTCCAGTAAAATCAGGAAAGTTTTTCTAAATTATGACCTCAAATACTTTTTTCAGGCCTTTTACGTTTTTTTCAGGGATGCATATGATTCTTATAACTTGGCCATTTTTTATAATCTCATGTACTTCTCATAAGCTTCATTCAATCCTCTTGATTCTACTTTATTTTTGACTGGTTGATGTGAAAGAGCTGTCTGTAGCCCTTAAAATTCTTCCTTTTGCTTGGTCTAGTCTATTCTTAACAACTTTACACTGTATTTTGTATTTCCCTAAGTGAATTTTTGATTTCCAGAAGTTCTATTTTTTTTTTTTTTGGTAAAAATATTATCTCTTTAGTAAAATTTTCATTCATTTCTTGAATTGTTTTTCTGGTTTCTTGAGTTGGTCTCTTGGATCTCATTGAGCTTCCTTACAATCCACATTTGGAATCCTTTTTCTGTCATTTCAATATTTTCATTTTGGTTGGGATTCACTGATATAGAGCCAGTGTGCTTCTTTGGGGTCTCCTTTCATTCTATTCTTTTATACTTCCTGAGTTCATGCTGAACTCAGTTCTACTGATTCCTGAGTAGCTGTTGCTTATTTTTGGATTTTTCTTTTGTTTAGATGAAACTTGCTTCTCCCTCTCACTTTTAAGGGTGTGTCTCTGGCATATGTTGAATAAGCATCTTGGCTTTGGTTGTAGGTAGTTTGATGGAGAACCAGGTTCTGCATGGATACATTAGTTACAGATAGCCTCAGTGTGGTGGTTTTCTCATTTGCAAGTTATTTGTAGGCTGTAGTGGTAGTGAATTATGTGTGGGGGCTGATTCCTTGACTCTTGTCATTAAAGGAAGTTAGAGGTCCTAAAATCCTTGCTCCAGTCTATGGTCTTCTTGACAGTGTGAATTATACTGGAATGCCCAGCTTAATCTATGAGACAGGAGGTGGTATTTTTGGGTAAGATTCAACCACACCCTGTATGATTGATCAATAAATGCTATAATGTGCTATATAAGTTGTTTTTCCTGACTGTAGGTGGCATGTGGAGGAAAGAGCTGGCTGCAGTGGTCTTTACTGGGTCCTGTGTCAAACTTTAATTGGTCCAGAGGAAGACTCATATGCTCCAAGTTGTGAATGGGGCCTGGAGCTTCCAGGAGACTCCTTATTTTCTACCACAGCAGAGAAAGGTCGAAAAGTGACGTTGAGTGGGGCTGGGTTGTGCAAGCCTACATTTAGGCTCCACAGAGGCAGGCATAAGAGCTGTCTCAGCAGAGGCTGAGGGTCCTCTATTAGGCTGCTGGGGGAAACCACCAGGGATGAGCTGAAAAAGCCCCACCAAGCCAGAAAGTCTGGTTGTCTGGGATTCACGGTTTGGCTGATGGGAGTAGGTTTTGCACTTCTCCCTTCTTCTCTGCCCCACAGACCTCCTTCTATCATCTGACCATAAGCAGGAGCCCAAACTAGCCAAGTTTACCAGCAATGGCTCTGTGGGCTCAGAGCTCACCTGCTCAGGACCAGAATCAGGGCTTTCCTGTTGGTGGAGAGGTACTCTGGGAGCGTACTGTAGCTCAGACCCACATTATACTCTCCTTTCAGTTCTGCCGCATGAATTCCTTTACCCTCTTAGTTCACAAATTTCCCCCTCCTCGTCCTCAAGCAACATGGTGAAGTCCTGGGGGAACAAGCTCTTGTCTGCAGGATTGTCCCCAGGTCCCCCAAGTTCAATCCCTGACTGTGCTAGACAAAGGCATGCTGTTCCCAAGTTACCCATGGAGTGCTCAAGTAGACTTAATGTCCCTCTGCTTACAGGTGTGCCCTGCTCTGTTGGAGCAGTCAGGCAGGTAGCACTGGGAGAGCTGGTGGGCAGACAGCTCATAGTCCAAGCATCCCTTAGTCTGCTGTAGGTCTTTAAGAGGAAAACCATGAGCTTCATTCTCTGTGGAATGGGTGTAATAGTGGCTACCCTGACAGAGGTGAAGTAGCTGTTCCTGGGAGCTCAAGTTCAATTGTCTCTTGGGCTACACATGCTGAATCACATGGGAATGGCCACTGGCAGTGGTGGCAGGGGATGGAGAGGTGTGACTGAAGCAGAGCGGGCACTCTGAACCCCTTTGTCTCTCTCCCCATAAAGCAGCCCACCTAGAATGTCCAAGCTCTAGAATTATATTTTCCCCTTGAGATCTGTTGGTCTCCTATGGTATCTTACTCAGGGCAGGAGTTGGGAAATGTTTATATGGGGGCCAGTGACATAAAACTGAGGAGCTGACACTCCCTGGGGAAGAAAAAGACACACAATGGGTGGAAAGCAGTACAGCATCTGTTGCCTCAGGTCAGGTTTGTGGTGGGGTGGTGGTGGGGGAGTGACCCTGAGAGGGCTGGCAGTCCAGGCTTCTATTCTCAGTAAGTTCCCAGTTCACTGGAGGCAGAGTTTTGGGGATCCCAAAGATAGCAAAGCTCTCCAGAAGTTCAAAAGCCTGCATTCTGCCAGAGATACAAGGAGAGGAGAATCCTAACTCTCCCCTTCCCTTTCTAGGTGGCTATAATTTATTGGGGGATGATCTCTGATAAAATCTTGCTTCCGCTTTTTCTTCTCTGCCACTTCTCCTTCAACAAACTTTTATTGAGTGCCTCTTTGAGCTGTATCAGCCTGGTAAGATCAGACTGTCTCCTTTAGATACTATCCCTGTCCCAAATGGACTCGTGCTTCCTTTGTCCCCTATATTCTCTGATTTTCACTGAGGGTGATCTATCATAACTGCACATCCAAGTCCCCAATCCTATATCCTTTCCCATCCATTTTTCTTGATATATTTCCCTCTACCCTGTGACTATTTCTCTGTGAGAAGCCAAGAGACTGTATAGTTCTTAGCAGTGGTCATGATTCTATACATAGTACAAGTCAAACACCCCCAAACACATTTCCTTATTGAAGAGATATAATGTACTTTCCACAATCAAGAAATGATTTGATTCCCCTTGCCTACGTAGAAATATTACCAGTTAACAGTACTTCTCTTGTGATAAATCACAACATTTCTATCATATCACGAAAGAATTCTAAAATACCTGTTAAACTTTTTCATCTTACATATTTCCTATTTCCTCTGAATACAGTAAATTTACCTGGTAACAAAGAATATTAGCTATTTCCTTCTGTATGCTGACAGAAAGAAGTGTGGACTTTCTTTGCTTATAAAATCTTCTAGTAAGTGGTGATAGACTTCACCCCCCCCCCTTTTAATTTGGTAGCCATGGTTCAGTTATTAGAAAATCCAAGTTCATAATCTGAGATTCTGTTTTCCTGTGGTTTTGTACATGCTAGGGATCAATAAATTATTGAAGACTTCTT
>NW_003852517.1:4122348-4124710 GCF_000181295.1 Otolemur garnettii
ACCTTAGCCACTTGAGCCACAGGCACTGAGCCAGACTTCTTAAATAGAAGACAAGGCATTGTTCTCTTCATGTGCAAGAATCCAGGGATATATTAAAAGAGGTTTTAGAGTATCTAAAATACTTGATAAACGATTGGCTTGCTTTTAAAAACTGTCCATGAGGTTTTCTTTAGAAATAGGACAGACTATGGAGAATGTGGCATCTCTTTTCTCTGAGTAGAAATTTCATAGAAAAATGCAATGCAAATACCTGCCAATATCTTTTCTTGCAAGATGAAAATATTACCAATAGATATGGGCTGGGCAAGATAATTTTAAAAATAAGTAAAAAGCAATAAAAACTAATATGATATTCTAGATTATGTGTGACATGTTTAAAAAGGTAAAGTGGAAAGTTCTCTACTTTTTAAAAGCTACACCAGAATTTCCCTCCTAAATTATAATCATGCCTCTTAAAATGTATATCAACAGAAACTTTGCTAGATTCACATTACCATGAATAACATGACGGAGGCACAAGGGCACAACTGTAGACAAAATGATCTTTTAAAGAATGAGTCTACACATATAATTTAATTACTTCTAGAAACATGTTGTCATTGGACTTGAAGATAGCCCCTAGAATGAACCAAAATGTGATCTAATTACAGGCTGCTGTGATTAGAAACATCACCTTAAACTCCCCAAACCGGCCTGCCCCTCTGTTCCTCTCCATGTGCAGATTTATGGCAGCCTAAGTTCCAGCCAACAAGTTAGAGAATTAGATGAGCCATCATCTTTCTTTTAAATAAGAATGATCAAAAAATGTGATACAAATATTTTAGTGGATATTATCAGGGTACAAAACTAATATTGACACTTAGAAAAACTAGCAAGGTGCTCTTTCAACTACTATTTTCTAGATACAGGAATTTTTAAGGGGTACAGTATACAAAATGTTGCAAAATACATACTTTTTGGCAAAAAAATGAAATCTGATCTATATATTATCTAAGTCCCTATGTTTTCTGGGAGAAAAGTAAAGGAGAGGCAGCATTATCTGACAGCTAATGAACAGTAGGACTCATTTGCTGCAGGCTACTCACGCTCCTGAGCAAAATGATAGTCTCTCAACTTTCTGTCCGTAGTCCTCAGACATTCCATGAAAATTCTGTAAGTGCTACATGTTTTTAAAATGTATACTAAGGACATAATATAGACAGTTATTAAGTATGTAAACCTTTATTCCAAATCAGTCCTGTTCCTTAAATCTAATTCTAACTGGTATAATATTTTCTTCATTTATTTTTCTGGATAAATATTCCATTTATTAGTTCTTAAAATCCAGTCTGTCAGTTGTCCTTTAAAACCCTACTATATTTTAAAGGACTTTAAAAGATTCCAGACTGGAAGGAGTACTTCCTGACTTGGAACTTGCCTTCATCTCTTACAGACTCTATGACTTTGAGCAAGTTAATTAACTTTTCAGTACCTCAGTTTCCTCATCTGGAGGACTAGCATAGTAATAAGTACTTGCCTTCTATGGTTAATATGAGACTTAACGTATTTCATACAGTCAATGTTGAGTTGCTTTTCAGAGTCTTTGGAAGTAGTTGAAAGCAGATTAATTAAGTGCAGCAAAGCTTTGGTCTCTTTGTTTAGCAAGTAATCTCCAATTTTCATTTATGGGTTCTGACCCTATAAAATCAGTAGCGTAAAGCCCTGCTTTTTTAATAGCCATATTCCTGCCTCAGAGCCAAGACGGATTTACCTGTTAGTTTTAGTTTTTACTAGGTCTCTTTTTAGCTAGATGCTACTAAGGGTAAAATATCAACTATTAAACTATTTGAGTCAGGTAAATGTTGAAAGGGGAGTTTGGTTGTTAAGTCAATAGCAGTGTGCCAGCTTGGTCTGCCTTTCGGAAAGATCACCATAGTAATAATGAGACCAATGAATAAATCAAGAGTATAAAATATACATCTATGCAGAATCTTAGAACCCTTCTCTAACACATAAGTCATTAAAGGAAACTCTGAGGCTTGCCGATGTGATTCGACATTTAAAAGGGAACCCATCACAGTTCTATGGGAGAAATTTTCAGTTGAGAATCACCTTTTTCTTCTGATCAGATCATATTTTTCTGTATCCCATTAAAAACAACAACAACAAAAGCAAACAAGTGAACAACGGCAACAACAACAAACCAGCAGTTCTGACTCATACTACTAGTTCAGTGGTTCGTAAGTGGGGGGACTATTTTGCTCCCCTTCCCCTCAGGAGAACTGGCAATGTCTAAGAGAACATTTTGATGATCCCAACTGAACAGTGCTCTGACGGATAGAAGCCAGGAATACTACTAAACATCCCACAGTGCACAGAACAG
>NW_003852517.1:4124960-4130755 GCF_000181295.1 Otolemur garnettii
TTATAGACAGATACGTTTATATTACTGAACCAAACAGACTAATAGTCTTTTAGAATTCCAGGGTTTAAAAACATAAAGTCATGGACGATGGAACATTATCCTGGTAGGGCGATGTTATAAAATGCTTTATAAAAAACAGTGAACATATTTTTCTAAAGAAGCTAGCCCAGAGTAAATTATGAAGAGAATAAGTTATGAAGAATAGGAGCCATTTTTCCAGGACAGACATTTTTTGGTGTGTGCACAGGATTTTCACATGCATCACAAACACTCATTTGTGGAGAACACAGCACCACGTTTCTAACACCATTCTGTGAAGACAAAGGAGGCGAAAGCTAAGAGTTGCAGAACCATTCTGTACAAGAGCCATTTTTAGCTAAGGAAGCACAACATAAGCTTGAGGGTAGGTGTAAAATTTTTGTTTTTATAAGCCACAATTATTCCGCAAACATTTAACCCAGCACCTCTCGACTGTTAGAAAATTTGGATTACCTATGAAAGCAAGAACACATATAAAAAAAAATTGAAAAGCAAGAAGATCAAAATTGTGAAATTTATTATGAATATGACTAATTCAAATATGTGACATTTTATTTTTTTTAAGGGTTTCCCTGTTAAAGCCAACACATATTTTCTAGATGAAAGAGAATGCCTAAAATTAATGGTCAGGAGAGTATTTGTATACTCTCCGTGTGTAATGTTGCGCAGATTTACTAATCTCAGCAATTACCCTCTTGCTTTTGAACTTTACTTTGGTTAGTGGTACCAGTCATTACATTGTATTGAGGGTCTGAGAAAAATTGGCTTTATTTCTTTCCACTTAGAATCCCAAGAATTTGCTTAGTAGGCAACCATTATGGGTCCATGCCTTATTGAGGGGGAAAGAAGGTGAAGTAACTGGCTTAGCCACACAGAGAATGGAAATTCAGTTATTTTTGAGATGCCAGTATCATTTACCTTCTTTTTCTTCATTTGAGTTTCCAGATTTAGTTCTCAAACATTTGCTCTTTCCCCTTCAGGGACAGTGTTAGGGCCAGAGGGATGAGAATGAGACAGTTTTCATAGCAGTTCAATTAGAAACTGGTAAGTTCCTCCTACCAAGAGACCATGACTAAAAATTATTCCTAGAATAAGGCATTACGAGACGGTTTTCAAAAAGAGGAAAAGTAGGAAGGAAACAGCAATGTTCTGGCACTGGGAAAGACTCAGTAAAAGAAAAAAATCTGCTTACAATCTTGCTTTAGAGAAAAGATAAATTTGCTTAACATAACTGAACAACAATAAGATATGATATAACTAAGTGTAAAAATGGGTGGTAGAAGCAAAGTGCTGTGGGGCAGCCACGTCTCTTACATGTTTTCCCACTCAAAGGAAAGAGACAATGGGTCAAATGCAACCTACTCTAGTTTCTGACATTAGTTTCATAATACAGCTATAATCCCATTACAAAGAACTTCGAGGAATTGTTGACATTTTTTTTGTTGCCCTGTAGTTTATTGTCTCAAGTATCACTTGAAATACCAGGCTACATGCAGAGATGTCTGCTCTAATGGTATTTGTTGACCTGCATTATGTTGGGGTTAGCCTGAATAAACAGAGAGGAACACTGCACGGAATCAGTGAGTTAGATTGTTTATAAGTAGGCTTGCATTATTTTTACAACGCTTTATTATTTTTAACCTAAAGACTAGACATTTAAAGTAGGGCATTATCTTCGAGTAATCTTGTTATTATATGAAACAGTAATATTTATTAAGAGTGCCTTTGTAAAGCCCAAAATGGGGATATTTGGGGAAGGATTCACTGTATAGTTAATGAAGCTTGAAACTTCAGGGTTCTTCACGGGCACAGTTCTCCTCCAAAGCCCTGTAACTTAACTTTGTAACTATAATTTTGTATTCTTTTCTTAAACAGGGTCCCTGTAATAGTTTAAACTTCTGGCAAAATCTTGATCCAGCTTGGGTATAAAACAATCTTAAAGGGATCAAACCCGACAGTCCTAAAAGACCAATTCTGAGAAGGATACAAAATATACTTTTACCAAGATATCCTATCAAGTATATTTTCCAAATGCATTCCTCTTATTGTTGCTTCCTTCTTCCCTACCAATGAGCAAATGCTAGTTTTCCTGAGCAGTATGAGGTTATTAGCTTCTCTTAAATAAAATCTGTCAGTTTAGAGACTGGAAATAACCACAGTGCTTAAAAAATATGAGAAATTCAGAAGTAGAAGTTCCAAGGAATGTGTAGAGACAAACAAAATTTTTCACTAGAACAGTAATTATTATTATCCACAGCTAAGGAATACATGCATTTGAGAAAAGGAAAGGCACACATAGTAGAAATTCTCTCAGTACAATTTACAGTAGTATCTACTGAAAAGTGTGGTGAGTTTATGCAGAGTGTGGGAATTTTTACCACTAGTAACACCACGTAGCTGTTTTTCTGGTTTCCAAAAACCCCAAATAAATGCCACAAGCACCTCTAAACCCCACCATGGAATTCTCACACTTCTGAGTAAGAAGTTCAGATCAGAATAAGAACTCTGGATGCACTATGTCCGTCTGTAGTTTTTCCTATAATGTGTTGTCCCAGTTTTTAAAGAAAATGGAATAAAAATTCATTCATGAAAAAAATGAATGAAATTATCCCAAATGGAATACTAAATTGAAAAGTAATAGTTAAATTGTTCATAATCATTTCCTGTTAAATTTTTTTCTCTTAGAAATGGAGTAAGAATGCTTCCAATAAAAAATGTAACCCATCCCGTCCCATAAAGGGCCCACTCACATAAACAGGAAGCTCATTAAAAAAGCTTTTCTTGGTTTCCTGACAAAATCTAGTTTTATTTTGGTGGTAGCATCTATTCAGGAGAGGAATCATTTTGTGGGCAGGATAAAAAGTTAAACACTGTGAATCCATTAGGTACCCGCTGGATGACAGTTAGCTGACCTACTAGTTATAGGGAACAGGGTAGTTTTGAAAACCAAGGAACAGGCTATCAAGAAACAGTCTAGCCTTGAACTTCAAATGGTAGTTCTCTTTGTCCAGGCATTAGAAATCAGCTCAAGGTTTCAAAGGACTCAGCAGATGCCAATCCATAGTAGTGCAAAGTGTCCCACATGCACATTTAACTATTCTCTCCTTTACATTTAAATCCTCTTTTATTGGCTTCTTGGCTTTTCCTTTCCTGGCACCATTGTAGCATAATTAAAAGAGTATGGGTTTTGGAATTTGAAAACTTGTTTTCTAGTCTGGGCTTTGCTAAATACTGTCCATGTTGCCTTCTTAAGCCATCATTTTCATATGTGGAATGGGACTAACAATTCTTCCTCCATCAGCTCAAGTTTCTCCTCATGATTTTGAGGTATCACTTGCCTCAAAATCACCTGAAGTGGAATTTCAGATTCCAAGGGCCCCTTTTTGACTTATTAAATTAGAATCTTCATGGGCAAGAAAATCTTGGAATCTGAATTTTAAACCTCACAAGTGATTTTTAGATACACAAAAGTTTTAGAACCACGTCTTAATTTGTGTCAGGATTGAAACTTACCTGGAAATTCTATACCAATACATGCTTAGCTATTCTCAGTTCATTAAATATTTTCCAGGTAGCCCAAAGGACCAAAGTAAGGGCACAGGATCATTTTTTCTAAAGAACTCTCTTCTAGCCATTCCTTGCTATGCCAACAGCATTTCACTTTACCTTTAGGCAGGCAAGGTAATTTCACTGGGTATCGGGACAGAGCTGAGAGCTGTGACACTGGCCTAACTTCTGTAGAATTTCATTTATGCGAATGTACTTACCCCACAGGGTGATATAAGGATTAAATCCTATTTGGCAATTTACTGTGTGTAAAATGCCTTGAGCTCCTTGGAGGAAAGTGCTATATAAATGTAAAATAATTATTATTATAATAATAACCTCAACTATTTAACTGATCAGTGAATTAGCCAGAAGATTTAGGCTGCCAAGGGACAAGGCTGAAACCATTATAAGTAGAAACACTTTACATCATCATATCTCATAACTGTTATCACAAAAAGGGGAAACAAAGGGTGAAAATGAAGATAAATCCATGTTCTCAACTGATTTAAATGACAGATGATCGCTAGTAATGTTTCTTGAAAGCCAGGAAATGCAAAAATGACAGCTGCATTGTAATTCTAACTCAGCCATACATCCTGAGGTTTTATACACTTAGGTCTTCTATTTGTAGGGAAAATACCTCATCAATGCAACATCTAAAATTTAGCATTATGGAAATACTGCAATATGTTTCTGCTTAGTTAGAATATGTTCATAATTTACTCCATTTTGTAGGTAATGGTTTTTCTATCTGAAAACTATCAATACTATTCTACAAAATTCCAGGTAATATTTGAATCAGTTGTTTATAACCAATTTGACTCCCCATATACACACCCTAAGAAAACGAGGGTGTATTTGGATCTAGAAATTTAGGGGAAAATTCTGTATTTAGGAAACTGAAATGTGTAGGAGATATTTTTTTCTCCCCAGGAAGAAAATATTTTGGTATATAAACTCACATGAGCTCTACTGTCCTCAGATCTTACATTTGCTTTATTTATTTATTAGATTTATGGAGACCCTTCTATCAAAAGCTCAAGGGGCTGAACCCAGAAATTTCAGATACTGAACATGAATCACTTCTTAAACCACAAAAAGCAAAAGAAAAGTCTATAGAAATCTTAATGGGCAAGCTCCAGATGCTCAAAAGCAATTGTTTAGTTACTCTACTTACTTATGCATCATTCAAAACACTTTTTAACAATCAGACAAAAAAGGTTCCTTTGTGAAGAACAGGATTGGGGCCATGGACAAGTTTTAATTCTACTTGTTTCATAGCTCACATACAAAATAGTTTGGGCGCATTTATAAAGAGGTACTATACTTATATGCAATAAAGTTTGCAGATCAGTATTTTGAAAGGGAAAGAAAAAAACAAGAGGAGGAATGAGGATGTGGTACCTTGCTCTATTATTAATTATTAACTTCTAGCCTCAAAGATTTACATTTAAGAAATCCAATACTGAGTGAGTAAAACCAGGTATAAACTAAGATAAATGAGTACCAGAAAATAAAGTCAATCAGTATAACTCAAATTATCCTGTAAAATCTGAAATTGAGCTTTAAACTGTCTATTAAGGGAGGGTGATGAATGAGTTAAGGAAAGAAGTAAAAAAATCAAAGACACAGAATTGTAACTGATTTTCTTTCCATGAAGTATTAAATATTAGAAATGTCTTTTGATTTATAGAAAACTGGCATGGACAACCCAACACAGAAAATATTCCAAATGTACTGTGTGTTTAAACGTATATCTGCACACACACGCGCACCTCAAAAATATGGATCTAAACATTAAAAAAAAAATGGATGTTCTGGTACAGCTTTCTGGCTTCAAAGGGTCTCCAAAAAGAACAGAAGAAAGAGGTTTCTAATCAACTGTTTCTGCAGGGGTCACTAAATAAGGAGAAAGTCCAGCCAACTGTTGCCTGATTGATTTCTATTATAAGCATTTAAAAAAATCCTTCTTTCTTTGACAGATATTTTTTACTATATATATATAGCCAACATCATCTCAATGCCTTGGTCTTCTAGAAACATTGGAATTTCTTGCCCTTGGATCACAAGCCCAGCTGTATTAGGGCGAGGGGGCTGTAGCGCCCTGAGGGCGAGGTAGCTCTACACCCTGGGGGCAGGGGGCTCTAGCCCTGAGGGCACCGTGTCACCATGCCCTGAGGGCGAGGGGGCTCTACACCCTGGGGGCA
>NW_003852517.1:4130824-4131539 GCF_000181295.1 Otolemur garnettii
TATGCTCTGAGGGCGAGTGGGCTCTATGCCCTCAGGGCACCGTGTGCTTATGCCCTGAGGGCATGATGTGTTTATGCCCCGAGGGCGAGGGGCTCCATGCCTCGAGGGCATGGTGTGTTTATGCCCCAAGGGCATGATGTGTTTATGCCCTGAGGGTGAGGGGCTCTATGCCCCGAGGGGATGGCGTGCTTATGCCCTGAGGGCGAGGGGGCCCTACACCCTCAGGGCATGGTGTGTTATGCCCCGAGGGCAAGGGGCGCTACGCCCTGAGGGCATGGCGTGCTTTATGCCCTGAGGGCAAGGGGCTCTGTGCCCTCAGGGCATGGTGTGTTTATGCCCGAGGGTGAGGGGGTCTCCACGCCCTGAGGGCACGATTTGTGTATGCCCTGAGGGCAAGGGGGCCTCACACCCTGAGGGCATGGTATGTTTTGCCCTGAGGGTGAGGGGCTGTAGCGCCCTAAGGGCGCAGTGGCTCTATGCCATGAGGGGGCGAAGTGCAGAGGCTCTAGCGCTCTGTGGGCACCAAGTGCAGTGGATGAGTAGTAGTCTACAGCATGGCTATAGCATGCTTGGTTTATCTATTCCTCCATCAGTGGCTATCTGGGCTGTTTCCACTTTTCGGCTATTATGAATAGTGCTGCTATGAACACATGGTGTGTGTACTTGTTTGAGTACCTGTTTTCAATTCTTTGGAGTAGAATTCTTGGGTTATTAT